>NC_007089.4:5495683-5570683 GCF_000004695.1 Dictyostelium discoideum AX4 | reverse complement strand
TCACCAAACTGTATTAAATCAAAATCAACTCGTATGTATATTTTATAAATTTTGGAATTATAATTTTATTAAATAGTTTTATATGTATATATGTGTGTATATGTGTATATAAATATTAATTTTACTATTTTTTTTATTTTTAGAAATTATTATTTTAATTCAACCAATTAAAAATTTTGTTGGTAATAGTAAAACAACAATTGGTATTTCAAATGATGAAAATAGAGTAGTTGGTGAACAACCATCACCATCCTTAACAACAACCACAACAACTACTACAACCACATCCCCAACAATCAATTCAAATTCTCCAACACCATCAAATAAAATTAAATATAGAGTTTCAATTTCAAATAGAGATGAAGTTCCAAACTATGGCCCACCATTACCTGATCCACCAATCTTTGAAAAAGATGATTCCTTTAGAAACTTCCTTTACCAAAAAAGTAATTATTTATTTATTTATTTATGTTATTATTTTTTTTTTTTTAAAAAAAATTTTTTGGTTTTTGAACAAAAAAACTAATTAATTTGTTTTTTTTTTTAGTGGTTGGAGGTGCTGCATCATTAAGAAATACACCAGCTTTTACAAGTAAAAATTCTGAAAAGGCTTCAGCTTTAATTAATGTAATTTCAAAATATTCTACAAAAGGAATGGAACAAATTTAAAATTAAAGGATTGAAAAAAAAAAAAAAAAAAAAAAAAAAAGTGAATTTCTTATATAATGGAGTTCATTTGTATATATTAAAAAAATTGTCTTAAAAAAACTTTATTGTTTACTATAAAAATAGTATCATTAATTTATTAAAAAAAATAATTAATTTAAATAAATGCGCATAAATTTAATTACAACTTATAAAATCACATTTAACTATTTTTTAAAAAAAAGTATAGTAAAAAAAATGAAAAAATAAAAAAAAAAAAACATTGTTTAAAACTATTTTTAGAATTTAAGTCCACCAAACTAGTTTGATATTGAGTATATTTAATCCTTTTTGTAATTTTATTAGTTAATAATAATTTTAAACAGGAAATTCAAATTAATTTATTAATAAAGGAATGAAATAAAAAAAACAATTATTTATTTTATATTTTTATTTTTATATTTTTATTAAGTATTTTTATAAAGTATAATGTATTATTTTTTTCTTTAGTTTTCACCTTCTTCTTCATCGTTATCATTATCGTCATCTCCTTCCTCTTCTTCTTCTTCCTCCTCTTCATCTTCTTCTTCTTCTTCATCTTCATCTTCTTGATCACTCATATCAAGAGGTTCAGCATCATATATAGATGAGATTGAAGAATATGTTGAAGAAGGTGTATCTAAAGCTTGTGGACGAGTTGGTTGTTTAGCAATTACTCTTTTAGTTCTAACTGGTTTCTTTTGTTGAAGATTCATCCTTCTCAATTCTCTGAAATTACCATCACGAATTAAATTCAATAAATCATCCATCATTCCTTCTTCCTCTGAAGAATTTGATTGTTGAGATGGACTTGGATTATTGATATACTCTTTGATAGTTTCTTCATCTTCATCATCATGTTGATGAACCACTGAACTTGTGGAAGAGGTTGGTGATGATTCATTACTAGCAAGAATTCTATTGGAGGATGAAGGTGAACCAATTTTCTTTAATTTCGAATGAATCATTTCCAATTTCGATTTTTTAATCTCCATTTCTTTTCTCTCCTTTTCATTCTTTCTTTGAGTTGATTTATCTTTAATGGATTTTTCAATTTCCAAATCCTTTTTAGACATTATAAATTTATCATTAAACTTTTTAAAGATTGCTAAAAATTCTTCTGGTTGAATTTTTGTACTATCCTCACCAAAGAATTTACAAATCGATTTAAAGAGAACCTCTGTCTCTGCTATCAAAGTTTCAGTATCATCCAATTCTGTCTTTGATGCTAATAAAAATTCTGACAATTTCAATTTTAATGGATCATCATCTTTAAGTGGTTCTAATGATTGTTTTGAATCTGATGTTGAATTTGTATTAACTTGAGATTTCTTTTTCTTTAAACTATCAGCAAAACTATTACCAGTTGATTCACTTTCATCATTTTCTTCTTCTTCTCCTTGTCTTTGTTGTTGACCTTCAGTTTTTTCATCACTAGAGGTATTATTTATATCATCTTCACCATTATTATTAATAGTTTCATCATCTGGTTTTGGTTCAACTGATTTTGGTTGTCTAACAAAAATTTCTTTTTCTAATTTAATTAAACCAGCTCTTAATAATTTAATTTCAGAAGATGATTGATTAAATGAAAGAGTAGCAGCATCAACAACTGATGGAATTTCATCGAAAACTTTTAATAATTCTGGTTGAGTACTTTCTAATAACTCAATGAGATAATGAACTAGTGTATACTTTTCACGAATATTTGATTTTGTATCAGCCATTTTATTGATTGAATCTATTTTGAAACCACTTGCATTACCACGATTTGTACCAAAATTAATGAAATTACCAATGGAAAGAATTAACTCCATAATTGCAAATATATTATTATTTTGAAGTTGAACAAATGCCTCATTGAATTTTCTAATGTCTGGTTTTGCATGATATAATTTATCAGGGAAATTCAATTTGAAATGTAATGCTTGAATTCTTTGTTCTAATCTTGGAATGGTAGAGATTTTATCAATGAAAATTTCAGATTTACCCAATTTCATTCTCTCTTCCTCTGGTAGTTGTTCTTGTTGTTGTTTAAATGCAATGATACAATCAATTTCTTCCTTTGATGGAATATACTTTATGAATTGATTAATGGTTTCAAGATCCAATATTGACTCATCCAAACTATAGATTGCATCATAGATTGCATCATGAGTAACATTTTTAAATCTTGATAAGAGAATACCAATGTTTTGAGCTCTCTTTGTATCAATAACAGTTACCTCTGATCCTTTTTTCAATTCCTTTTCTTTCTTTTCAAATATGGCTGCACCAAATAAACCTTCAATTTGTTCATGTGGTAAACAGTCATTATACTTTGTGAGATTAACATTCTTCCAGAATGTATTGGTAACGTTTCTAGTACGATAACGTGTCCATTGATATGATTTCATTTTAATTGATGGTGGACGTGAACATAGTTGTGGTGTTGATGGTGCTAATTTACCACCTGGTGGTGGAGGTGGGGGAGGTGCTCCCGGTGGTAAAGGTATACCGTCGCCACTACCAGCTTCAGTTTGAGATGCATCCGTACTTCCTTGTTGATTAGTGGTATCAAGACCGCTAAGGAAATCACTTACACCATTTGGAGCTTTAGCAGTTGTAAATGTTGAAAGTTTATGTTTAAGATCAGCCTTTGTAACTGGTGAAGTTTTCAAAGGTACTTTGGTGCCACCAGGTGTTGTTTCTTGTGGTGTACTTGTAGATGAATCGGGTGGTGATTCAATTTCAATTTGATTATTTAAATATTCTAAACCTTTACCTAATTTAATTGCCTCTTCCATCTTTCTCATTCTCTTTGCCAATTTAGTTAAGAGTTTATCTTTCTCTGCCAATTTATCTTGATCTCTCTTTTTTTGTTTCTTTAAATCTTCAATCTCCTTTTGAATGAGTACTGCTTTCTCTCCAGATACATGAGCGATATCTAAACTACCATCACCACCACCACCTCCACCAAAAAATGTACCAATATCATCGAGATAAGATTCACCATTATTCATTTTACCAATGACCTTCTCTACGAATAAATAGTTTGACAATGACTGATCCTTTGTTTGATCAGTGATTGAATTTGCCAATAATCTTAAGATTGAAGTGAATGAAGAATACAATGGACCACCAGCAGTTCTATCAAGGATTGCCTTTACCAATGCTTCAGGGTTTTCATCAGAGATATCACCACGTGCATTTTCAATTTGTTCTTGTTCATCCCATCTACATTCCTGTTCGTATAGATCTTTTTGTGTTGCCAAATCTGGATTATTTGCATATTCTGGCTCCAATTCCTCAATCACCTTTGTAATACCCAACTTTTTAAATTGATTTCTAATCTTTTGTCTCTCTTCAACACTTTGACTACTACTAATCAATGTATTAATCAATGCAAATGTAGTAGCTTGTAATGAACCAGAAGGATTCTTTAAACCTTGAAAAAGATGAATGAATGGTTTCTTCTCTCTCTTTACTTCTCTATAGTTATCCATTGCACTCAATACCAATGGTAAACCTTTGGAATTTACAACACATAATGCTGCCAATAATTCTATAACCATGATTCTAGTCTTCAAATGTGGTGTATCCATAACCAATGAAATTGAATGTATATTAGTTGGTTGTTTTATAACTGATTCTAATCCAAATTTTGTATTCATTATTAATTTTAATGAATGTAAACATTGTGCAATTTTATAAATATCTTCTTGATTTTTACTTTTTTTTTTTTTTTTCAAATAAATTTATTAATAAATAGTAATAATTTTTTAATTTTTTAATAATAAATAAATTATTTAAAAATACATACACTTGTTTAATTTCATTTAAAATTAAAACTTTAATTAATAATGATACACCATCTAATGATAAAAATTCTTTCAACCATTTTAGTGGTTGATTACCCAAACGAACACGTAATGATGTCAATACTTCTTTAGATGGGTCATTTTTTAAACAATCTACAAAGTAATGTGGTGATTGAGTTATAATTGATTTCTTTTTTGATTTATTCCCAAATTCATTCTTTGAAAATTTTTTACTTGAATATGATTGAATTAATTGTTGTTTTCTAACTGTATCCCTATATTTGTTATAATTAAAATTGAAAAAAAAAAAATTAAAAATAAAAAATATTAGAAAAAAAAAAAAAAAAAAAAAAAAAATAGAAAAAAAAAAAAAAAATTATATATTACATTGTTGCCATTAAATGTTTTTTTTCTGTTTCAACAACACCAATTTCATCCTAATAAAAAAAAAATAATAATAATTTTAAATAAATATGTTATTTGTAAGTTAAATAAAACTAATAAAAATAAAAAAAGAAAATTATTTTAAAAACTTACCAAAATACTTTGGAATGCAATATCAATGGATTGAGGAGATTCCTCCTTTTTCTTCGATTTTCCAAACAATTTTACCATTTTTTTTTATTTTTTTTTTATTTTTTTAAAAAAAAAAAAAGATATAATAAAAAAATGGATTTGTTATAAAATCTATAATCTATATTTTAATATATAAATACCAATTCTTAAAAAACTATATTTTAATATAAAGGAAAAAAAAAAAAAAAAAAAAAAAAAAAAAAAAAATTATAATTGTATTTTAAAAAAACATTCACACAATTTTTACAAATATAAAAAAAGAGGAATTGGTAGTGGTGTTCGAAAGTTTGTTGAATAGATAAATGAAAAAAAAAAAAAAAAAATAATAATTATAAAAAAAAAAATATTAAAAAAAAAAAAAAAATAATAAAAAAAAAAATAATAAAAAAAAAAAAAAATTAATCCAAACACACAATGAAATTAAAAAAAATAAATGAAAAATGAAAGGTTTCAATTTTATTATTCAATACACTACCCACTCTTTTCCAAAAATTGTACAATGAGGTGGGTTAAAGATGGGGCAATAATAATAAATTAATATATATAATATTTTTCTTTCATTTAATTTTATTTGAATATTGGAAAAAAAAAAAAATAAAAAAAAAAAAAAAATAAAATTAAAAAAAAAATTAAAAAATAAAAGGATATTTTTAAAAATAGAATAAATCGGAAAGGTTTTGTTTTTTTTTTTTTTTTTAAAGTTTAATTTTATTTTAAAAAAATCCATTTCAAAAAAAAGGGTGGTTGAAATAAACTAATTTTAGCTGATATTATTTAAATAATACAAAAAAATTATTATCTATTTTTTTTTTTTTTTTTTTTTTTAAAAAAAAAAAAAAATTAAAATTTAGATAATTTTGATGTATATATGTACACATTTGTATTATAAAAAAAATACATGAAATGAATCGAATTTAAACGATCCATAATCTGTCTAATGAATCTTTAACGTTAGTGATTTGAGATTTCAATTGACTCTTATCATCGACAGTAACAGCACAAGCAACAACTGGTCTTGAAACATCACAAGCTCTACCGAGTTCGGATTTGCTTGAAACGAAAACGTATGGAATATTCTTATCTTCACATAATAATGGAATGTGTAATAAAATTTCTAATGGTTCAGCATCAGCGGCTAAAACAACAAATTCAGCAGTACTACGTGAAACGGCTTTGGTACATTCGTTAGCACCTTTCTTTAATTGGCCTAAATTGTTTGATTGTTGAATAAGATCCAAAATGGTAAGAGTAAGTTTGCTATCAGCTAATGGTTTAGCTTTTTCGTTATTTGAAGAATCGGCCTATTTTATATATAATAAAAAAATTAAATAAATAAATTAATAATATGTTAATTTTAAAATAAAGTGTAAAATTTTTAATTATTATTAAATACATTACCATTTTAAATAAAATATAAGTGGTATACTATAGAAAATATGCTTCACGCTCTTCTTTTTATTAAAAAAAAAAAAATAAATAAGAATGAAAGATAAAGTGTATTTAATGAAAAAAAAAAAAAAAGAAAAATAAAAAAAATAAAAAAATTTTTATAGTCGCAACTTTCGAAAAAAAAAAAAAAAAAAAAAACGAATAAACGAAAAATTAAAAAAATAATTCAAAAAAAATAAAATTTAATTGTTTTCGTTTTTTTAATTATTTTATTTTATTTTTTTTTTTATTTTTTTTTATTGAGTGATTAATTTATTTTTAGATTTTATTTTCTAAATTTTTTGATTGATTATTAATTTTTGATAAACAATTTAAAAAATCATACATTTCAACAAAACCATTTAATAAATCTCTTCTTAAAGATTGAAATGAAGCTTCTCTACACAGATTTTCAAGATCAGCACCACTGAAACCATTTGTTAAATTTGAGATTTCAATTAAATTAACATTATCTGAGAGTGGTATTGATTTTGTTTTAATTTTTAAAATTTTTAATCTTGATAATTGATCTGGTAATTTGATTTCCAATATTTTATCGAATCTTCCAGGTCTGAGTAATGCATTATCGATCATATCTAATCTATTGGTTGCACCAATTACAATTACACCATTCAATTGTTCAACACCATCCATTTCATTTAAAAATGTTGACAACACTCTTGACTGTGCATTATCACCACTAGAATTATCTGAAAGATTTCTTTTTGAAACAATTGCATCAATTTCATCGAAAAATAGTATTGATGGAGTTGTTTGTCTGGCCTTTTTAAAAATATCCCTAATTGTTTGTTCAGAGTCACCTAAATAAGGTGAAAAAATAGTTGCACCACTTAGTGATAGAAATGATAATTTCGAACTTGATGCCACTGCTTTGACCAGTGTAGTTTTTGAACAACCTGGTGGACCATACAAAATGATACCTTTTGGTGGTGATAATCCAAACTTTTCAAATGACTCCTTGTAAAGATTTGGCCATTCTATAGCTTGTCTCAATTCTTCTTTTATATCATCCAAACCACCTATATCATCCCAACTTACATTACTAATATTCTCAACTAAATGTTCACCTTTTAAAATTGATGCTGGATTATTTTTAATTGATTCTCTAAAATCTTCAATTTCAATAAGGTATTTTTTTTCATTTTCATTTTCATTTTGTTCATTATTTTGATACTTTAATAAATTATATTTTGAAAATGCAATAAATGCAGAATCTCTACAAAGGAATTGAATATTTGCACCAACATAACCAACGGTTTCATCAGCTATTTGATCTAATAAATTGGAAGGAGTTGGTGAGATTGGTAATTTTGAACAATATAATTTTAGAATGTCTAAACGTTGTTGTTTGTTTGGTACTGGTATCTCAATTTCTCTATCTAAACGACCAGGTCTTCTAAGTGCATTATCGATTTGATTTGGTCTATTCGTAGCTGCTATTATAATTAAATTACCTTTACGAGCACCAATACCATCTAGTAACGTCAAGAATTGGCCAACAACACGTGACTCGTTTTGAGTGGATTTAGATCTTGGTGGACAAATAGTATCGATTTCATCAATGAATACAACAATTGGTGAATTTGATTTTGCAATTGATTTATCTGATGCTTCTTGAAAAATGTTTCTTAAATTCTCTTCAGTTTCACCGATATAGGAACCAGAGATTTTTGCACAATCAATTGATATCATCTCAATATCATATGCATCACAAACAGTCCTAACTAAATGAGTTTTACCAGTACCTGGTGGACCCTTTAATAAAATTCCTTTTGGTGGATCAATATTTAAAGTTTTAAAAACTTGTGGAAATAAAATTGGATAAATCATCATTTCTTCCAATAATTTAATTTGTTCATTTAATCCACCAATTTTAAAATTATTATTATTATTTAATTTAAATTTTTTAAATAATTTATTTTTATAATTTAAATTTAATAAATTTGATGAATTTGAAGAGTATAAACATGATAAACTTTCATTTGTTATTATTATTATATTTATTTTTGTTGATTGACTAATTAAACCAATTTTTAAATTATTATTATTATTTACATTTTTTATAATTAAATTAACATTATTATTATAAAGTGATATATTCATTCCACTACATATTAATTTATTTATTAATAATTGCTTTATAAATTGTTTACTACTAAATAATGTTCTTATATTTTCATTATTATTATTATTATTATTATTTGAAACTATAATTTCAATATCAACATTATTTAAATTATTTTCAAATTCATTAACTTTATAAATTTTGACAAAACTTGGATATTTTATTGATTTGTTTTGTTTTTTATTTTGTTCTTGTTCTTGTTGTTCTTGTTCTTGTTCTTGTTCTTGTTCTTGTTCTTCATCATTTATTTGTTGGTTTAATATTAGTTTTGAATTTGATTGAATATAATAATTTTGTTGAATATATCTTGAAGTCCAAACTTTTGATATAATACATTGTTTATTTTGTTGTTGTTGTTGTTGTTGTTTTTGTTGTTTTTGTTGTTGTTTTTGAACATCAATAAATATCCAATCTCCTAATTTTAATGATAACTTTTCCATTAATTGAATTGACATATAACATAATTCATTTATTATTGAATCTTTTTCATTAAAATTATTATTTTTATAATCATCATAAAATTCATTAAATCCAATAAACTCGTCAATTCCAACTGTATATCTATCTAATGGTAATAAAACAATTGAATCTTCATTTTCATTATTTGGCATCTCGGTTCTTTTTGGTGTTCAAATATTTTTATTAAAACATCTAAATTTGAATTTTTAATTTTTTCCCGCACACCTCCATAAAAAAAAAATAAAAAATAAAAAAAAAATAAAATGAACCAAAACAACAAAAAACAAAAAAAATAAATTTTTTTTTTTTTTTTTTTTTTTTTTGGGAAAATGAATTATTTGTTCAAATTCATCGAGAAGTAAAATTTAAGATATGACTAAAAATAAATCTAAAAATAAATCTAATAATAGTAATATTAGTAATAATAATAATAATAATAATAATAATAATAATAATAATAATAATAATAATAATAATAATAATAATAATAATAATAATAATAATAATAATAATAATAATAATAATAATAATAATAATAATAAAAATGGGGAATCTCAATTAAAAAATAAAAATAAAAATATTAGTGAAAATCAACATATATATGATAAACATAATCATGATCATAGTCATGATCATAATCATGATTATGATGATAATAATGAAGATGATGAAGAAAAAGAAGAGTTAGAACATTACCAATTAATTGTATCTACTTTATTAAATTATTCACAATATTCATTACATTGGGTTAAAGATATGCAAGATTTCTTTCATTATAAATTAAGTGAAGACGAGAAAAAACTATTACCAAATTATAATGCAAAAATGGAGGCATTGGCAAGAGCAGTACTTGTGAATTCTCAATTCTTAAAAAAAATTGGTAATGAACATTGTAACATATTTTCACAATCATCAGATAATAGTGCTAATAGTGAAAGAATTGTAGATCCAACCAATTTAGATCACATTAAAATAGATTATTTCATGATGGATCAATTAAAAAGTACAATTAGACAATTGGTTAGAGAATGGAGTGAAGAGGGTAAGCTTGAAAGAGATCAAGCATTCGAACCAATCAAACAACAACTTTTGGAAATATATGGCCATATACCATTTCAAGAAAGATCCAAAATTAGAGTTTATTCACCAGGTGCTGGATTAGGTCGTTTATGTTTGGAAATCGCTTCATTAGGTTTTTCTTCTCAAGGTATTGAATATTCCTTTATGATGTTAATAGTTTCAAATTTTATGTTAAATAAGTAAACTATTTAAAAATTTTTATTTTTTTATTTTTTTATTTTTTTTATTTATTTTTATAATTATAAATTCTAATCCAATTTTTTTTTATTTTTTTATTTTTTTTTATTTTATTTTATAAAAAAAAAGAGTTGAAAAAATTAATGAATTTAAAATCCATCCATATATACATCAAACAGTAAATGTTTTAAGAGATATTGATCAATTAAGAACTGTAACGATACCAGATGTTTTATCAAGTGAATTGTTACCAAAGAATAATCCAGCATTAGAATTTTCAATGTCAGCAGGTGATTTCACAAAGAATATTGAAGAGAATTCATTCGATTGTATATGTACTTGCTTTTTTATTGATACAGCACCAAATATTTTGGAATATGTTGATTGTATTTCAAAAATTTTAAAACCTGGTGGAACTTGGATAAACTTTGGCCCACTATTATATCACCATGCTAAAAAAAAGGACTCAATCGAATTATCCTATGAACAATTACGTTATTTAATTTGTAAAAAACAATTCCAATTTAAAAAAGAAGAGATTAGAGATGCTGAATATTGTTCAAATCAAAAATCTTTATTAAGATCAATTTATAAATGTCAATTTTTTGTTGTAATAAATAATAAACCTACATAAATAAATTTAAATTTTATGATTTTTATTTTTTTTATTTTTTTTTACTTTTTTTTTACTTTTTTTACTTTTTTTATTTTTAATTTTTGATCAACACTGTTTAACACAAAACAATTGTGGAAAAAAAAAATTTCTTAGGCGCCAAACCTATTTTTTTTTTTTTTAACCCTTTTAACACAAGAATCCAAAATTTTTCAATTTTTCATAATTTTTTTTTTTTTTCTTTTTTTTTTTTTAATTTTCGAAACAATTAAGCAGATCACCAACAGTTAAAATAATATTAATAATAACAATAATATAGTAATATCTATTTATTTATATTTATAAATTTTTTTTTTTTAAAAAAAGAGAAAAAATGCCACTTCATGGAAAAGATCCCTTTGAATTAAATAAAACTAGAGTAAAATCTGGTGAAGAATATTTCGTTATTAAATTCACAAAAGAACATTTTAAAAGATATAAGTATGTATTTAGTATTATTATATATATATATATTTATATTACTTTATTTTATTTTTCATTTTTTTTTTTTTTTTTTTTTTTATTATTATTATTTTTTTTCAATTTTTATTATATTATATTATTATTATTATTTTATTTTATTATATTATTTTATTTTATTATTTTTATTATTATACTAAACCTTTTCTTTAATATAAAAAAAAAAAAAAATTAAAATTTTAATAATTAGGGATTATATTGATAGATATGAGTTATATAGACAAAAGATTTGGACATGTTCAATTACAGGTAAACAAAATTTAACATTTGAAGAAGCATTATTAAGTGAAAAGAATGCTTCTGAAAAAGTTTCAAAAGTGTCTGAATTATTATTACCACATTGTTTAGAATTTATTCAATATAGTAAAGTATTTTAAAAATATAGTTAATTATTATTATTATTATTATTATTTATCATAAATCTAATTAAAAAAAAAAAAAAAAAAAAAAAAAAAAAAAAAAAAAAATTAAAATTTAATAAAATATAGAGGAAATTACACTTGAAGAAATGACAAATCAATTATATGAATTTTTATTGATGAATTATTATCCAGGTGAAATTGTATCTTTTAAAAAAGCAAATGTTAAATATACTGGAAGAATCATAGAATTATTGGAAAACTATAATGAATCTGATGAACAATCAGATAATGAACAACAAAAGAAATCATCATCATCTTCTTCAACAACAACAACAACAACAACACCAACTACACCACCAACAACAACCACCACAACATCAAGTTCAATCAATGCATTATCAGCAATACCAATACCAAAGAAAGAAATTAAATTACAATTGTATAGTGATGATGAAAATGAAGAAGAGGATGAAAAAAACAATGGTGACACCTCTTCTGATAAAAAAGGTGAAAAAGAAAAAGAAAAAGAAAAAGAAAAAGAAAAAGAAAAAGAAAAAGAAAAAGAAAAAGAAAAAGAAAAAGAAAAAGAGAAAGAAAAAGAAAAAGAAAAAGATAGTGATACTAAATCAGTTAGAAAATATGTTGATCCAAGAAAGAAATTAGATTCAATTAAAAAATATTATAAAATTTATGTTGATTCTCAAGGTAAAAACTTTATTATCAATATTAAAGATATCCAAAAGAGAGAACCACCAATCTTTAAACCAATGGTAAAAGATACCATTAAAACTGTAGCAAAAAAAACAAAACATCTTGGTGGTTTTTGGGAGGTTGAACCAGAATTAATTAAAAAGTATAATTTAGAGGGTTTGAAAATACCATCATCTGTAAGGAAAGAGGTTGAACAACATTTAAAAAGAAAAAGAATTGCAGATGGAGAAATACTTGAAGATACTGAAGAGGAAAGTGTAGATATTGAGAGTAATGATAACAGTAATAGTAATGGTAATAGTAATAGTAATAATAATTTAGATAGTAGTGATGAATCAGAAACTGAAAGAAAGAGAAAGAGGCCAAAATATCCAATTGAGGATCAAGATGTTGATCGAGAGAATGAAGAAACAGGTAAAGAAAATGAACGTCCAATTGCATCTTCAGATTTCTTTTGTTTATCAAATACTTTTGGTGACTTTTTAATGGTCTGGCATTTTCTTAATCATTTTGAAAAGGTGCTACTCTTATCACCTTTCCCATTGGACGATTTTGAAATGGCAATTCAACATCATACAGAAACCAATATCTTGGTGGAATCTCATATTCGTTTAATGAAAACCATCTTCACTTTACCATCATATTCAAGTGGAACACCAAAGAAAACCTTTGGTGGCAAAGCCATTACCGATCGTAATTGGTTAGCAACACTCAGAGCATACTTTCAAAATGAAGTTAAAAGAATTGCAATCGAAGAAAAAGAGAAACAAGAGAAATTAAAACAATTGGAAGAACAAAATATTAGAATGTTAAATTTAGCAAATGAATTACCAGGTTCTGATGATGAAGACGATGAAATGAAATTAGATGAAGATGGTAATGAAATTAAAAAAGATGTTGAAATGAAAGATAATGATGGAACTAAAGATACTAAAAAAGATGATGAAGAGAATGAAGAAGAGGAGGAAGAAGAGGAAGAAGAAGAAGAAGAAGTTGCATCTGATGAAGGTGAAGAAGAATGGAAAGAAGAAAATGAAATTATTACATCTGCAGATGCAAATACAATTTGTAAAGTTTTAAAGAAAAAGAATTATTTTAAACTCTCTGTTGAAGAAAGAATTTACATTCTCGCTTATTTAGTTAAACAAACTATCGCATCTGAAAAGATTCGTAAACATTTGGAAAAGAATGTTGAATTGGGTAATGAAGTTAAACAAGAGAAAAAAGGTATCATCTTAGAGGAAAAACAATTAAAACAAGATGATGCTGCCGCTGCTGCTGAGGATGATGATGAAAATAATGAAGATGATGAAGAACAACAACAACAAGAAGTTAAAAAACCAAAGGGTGCTAAACAAAAGAAACCAATTACTCCTGTCGTAGAAAAAGAAATCGAAAAGCTAGAAAAGAAATTAGAGATTTTAGATGAAAAGTTGGAGAAATATTCCACACGTTTAGAATCACTTGGAAGAGATAGAAACTATAGAAACTATTGGTATTGGTATCAATTGCCAAGTAAAATTTATGTTGAAAATGAAAATGGTGGTTGGGAATACTACTCTAGTAAGAAGGAGTTGGATGACCTCATCAAGTATTTGGATAATAGAGGTATTCGTGAAAGAAAGCTTTTATTCAATATTAAACCAAAATATGATTTCATTGTTAGTCAATTAGAGAAAAAGAATAAAGAAATTATCGAACAAATTCAATTTGAATCAAAAAGATCTCAACGTATTAAACAACTTTATACTGAAAAATCCTATATATCTTGGGAAAATAAATATGATTATTAAAAAAAAAAACAATAAAAATAATAATAAAAAAAAAAAAAAAAAAATAATAAAAAAAAAAATAAAAAATAAAAACAAAATTAAAAAATAATAATAAAACAATAATATAAAAATAATAATAAAAAATCTGAAAACAATCGATATTAATGATTTTTATATTATTAAACTTTTTAAATAAAAAGAAAAAAAAAAAAAATTAAAAGAAATAGTAAAGGTCCATACTCCATTACCCATTTGAATTCAAATCCTACTGTGTTGGTTCTTACTCTCTTCTTTCTTGTATTTTTTAAACTTGATAACTATTGAAATAACATGGCGAAAAATCTATTTAGCCTATATCAATATTTTTTTTTTTTTCCTCTTTTTTTTTCCTCTTTTTTTTTCCTCTTTTTTTTTTTTTTTTAATTTTAAACATTACCAATAAAACAAAAAGATTTGATAAAATATCAGGTTTTGAAGGACTTTCATCCATCTTTATTGGTTGTTTGGATTATCTGGAATATTTAATAAAAAAAGGATATTTTCAAAAAAAAAAAAACCCCTTTAAAAATTAGGTTTTTTCTCAAAATGCCACTTGCTTGGTTTGTGGATTGGATAAAAAAAAAAATTTCTTTGAATTGGAAATTGGATGGTTCCTTTGGATTTAAAAAATCAAACTTTTTTTTTTTTATTATAAGATAATCACAGTATACTTGATTATTTTCTTAGAAATTTTTTTTTAAAAAATAACACACTTTTAAAAAAAAAATTTTATATAAATTTCTTTACAATTTTAAAATTATTATTTCTATATTCCTAAATTAAAAATGCAACAAAATATTACCCCAATTGTAAGAAATTTATATTATACAAACCATTAAATATAATTCCTAAAAAAACAATCAACAAAATTTTAATTATTATTTATTTTTAGAGAATTAAATTCGCACAACCAGATGCTCTTAGATCAAATTTTTGTAATAGCCCAATGTTAGTTGGCAAGCCAGTTTTCAGAATTTAAACAAATAAAAAAAAAGATTTTCTCCTTTTTTTTTCAGATATACTTTTTGTTTTTTTTTTTTTTTTTTTTTTTTTTTAATTATTAAATTTATTTTGGATGTATTTATTTGTTTTTTAAAGCATTATAATAAGTTTTATATATTTTGTTTTAATTTTTATTTTATTTTTCTTTTTATTTATTTTTTTTTATTTATTTTTTTTTTAAAAAACAATTAATTATGTAATAATTCATCATCCCTTGACAATTGAAAACAACCAACTAAAGAACCTAATTGTAATTTCTCAGAGGAACCAATTGATAGATTATATTCGATATCTGATAAATGAGATAATAATTTACAAAGGATAACATTATCCAAATCAATTTGAACGACGAATTTTTGAAGTGTTGCGATGATATCATTCAATGATAAACCTTTTTTCTTTTTTAAATCACTAATATTTTGAAAAGCTTCTTCGTAATCACTATTTAATAACCAATCAACCATCAATTCAATATCAGATGGCATTGGATAACCTGTACATTTATAGATTGCTTCTTCTGTAATGTTGTTATCTATTGAAGACATTGATACTGATTGTAATATATTTAAACATTTTCTCATATCACCACATCCTAATTCTAATACTGCATTCATTGCTTTACTATCAACTTTAACACTAGTATAATAATAATAATAATAATAATTAATATGATATTTTTTCAAATTATATATACATATTTTAAAAACTTACTTTTCCTTTTCAATAATTTCTTTTAATCTAATTTCAGTTGGTGGAGTTGGTAATGGACTAAATCTAAATCTTGTACATCTTGATTGTAAAGCAGGTATAATTTTAATAACATAATTACAAACTATACAAAATCTAGTTGTTTTTGTATACTTTTCAATTACTCTTCTTAATGCTGTTTGTGCAATATTTGTCATTGAATCTGCTTCATCTAAAATAATTAATTTATATGGTACTGTTGTACTATTTATTTATTTTTTTATTTTGTTGTTAATATTTAATTATAATTTTAAAAAAAAAAAAAAAGAAAGAAAAAAGTTCATACTTAAAAAAGAACATTGAACTTGCAAATGTCTTAATTTGTTCTCTGACAACATCAATACCACGATCATCAGATGCATTTAATTCTAACACCATTCTAGAGTAATTATCACCATATAATTTTCTTGCAATTGCTTGAATAGTTGATGTTTTACCTGTACCCGGTGGTCCATAAAATAGTAAATGTGGTAATGTATTATTATCTATTAATTTTGTAACTATTTATAAAATAATTATTATTATTGTTGGTTGTTGTTATTGTTGTTTTTATTTATTAGTAAATTATTAAATAATTATTAAAAAAGGTGTGAATCATTATTAATGTAATGTTAACATTACTTGTTTGTGTAATATCTTCATGTGCAATTAAATCATCTAAATTCTTTGGTCTATATTTTTCTACCCAAGGTAAACTTTCAAACTGTTTTCTTTCTATATCTGTTTTAAATTTATTTGTTTTATCTGCCATATCTATTTCCATGTTGTTTTTATCTGTACAGTTTTATTCGTTTTGTTTTCCTCAACTATTTTTTTTTATTTTTATTTTATTTTTTTTTTTTTTATATGAAAAAAAGGCGCAATTCCAAAAAAAAAAAAAAAATTAAAGTGAAAATTAAAAATAAAAAAAAAAATAAAAAATAAGCCAAACCTAAACACAATATTTTTTAATTAAAAATTAAAAATAAACACAATTAAAATAAACTTTATTCTGTTTTACCTTTTTTTGGACAAAAAAAAAAAAAAAAAATCAAAGAATTTTAAATAAACATTTGATTTTCTTTCGTCCAAATCAAGTGTTTATTTTATTTATACATTATTTATTTTTCACCACTTCCGAATTGTAAATCTGGTTTTGGACTTTTGGATTTTGAACGGGAAGTAAAATCAAAACTTTTTTTTAAATTAAATCCACCACCCTTTGTTGGAGTTGTTGATCTTTTTATTGTTCTACCTTTTAAAAGGTCCTCTGTTGTTTCTTCAATGTTACCATTTCTTTCTATATTTTTAAATCCAATATTTAAGTTAGTAATTTATAAATTAAAAATATAAAAATAAAAATAAAAATAAAAATAAAATAAAAGAATAAAAATAAAAATAAATGAATATTCATATAAAAATTTTTTGATGGATTTTGTTTTTTTTTTAAATGTTTAATTAAAATTATTAAAAAAAAGGGTAAAAAAAAAAAAATAATAAAAAAAATATTATATACAAGTTAATAATATATAAATAAAGTATAACTATTATTATTATTATTATTATTAATTATTATTATTATTAATTATTGTTGTTGTTGTTGTTGTTGTTGTTGTTGTTCATAATTATTTATAAATTGTTGTTGATATTGTTGTTGTTGTTGTTGTGGTTGACTAAGGATTGTTTGATAGGAAGATGAATTTGGGTTTGATCCGAACATACCACCTCTTTTAGAAAAGGGTATTAAAGTTGTTGGTAAAGTTTCAGGCAACTCATAACCCTTTAATTTAACATTGACCAAATGCATAGCTAAAGCAAACTCTTCTATATCCATTTTACCATCACGATCGACATCTGATAATCTCCAAATATGAGCCAAAACATTGTTAGGTAATCCTGATTGAAATAATGGACCCTTTGCGACTTGACCTTGAATCTTTCCATCCATTGGATTTAAGGAATTGAATAATGGTGCAAATGCACTGATATCTACATTCTCAAATAGAGTCCAACGTACATTTTCATCTACTTCATCCAAAGCGAATGGATTCAATTCGTAGGCTGAAGGTTTATGTGTACCATCGATTGGGAAACGTGATAAAAGGTTAGGGAAATCGACAGCCAACACCTCATTCAACTGGGCCAACATTTTTTCATTGATCTTTGGGAACTTGGTAAAGTCATGCACTTTCAATACGGTACGATAATGATCAACATCTGGGAAATCACCCATTGGAATTCTTGAGATTAAACTAATCTTTTGAAACTCTTTATCCAAGTTTGCAATTAACTCTGCTTGTTTCTTCTCTTTACCAAACACTGGCATCTCGCTACGAAGATGATTCAATATCAATGCATGAACCTTCACCAAACGTGATCTCTTGACTAAATCATTCACTTTTCTAATAGCACCATTCTTTGGTAATAATAATATATCCTTAATTAAATCCACCATCTCTGAATATAAAAGGTTCTCTGTCTCTTTGTTTTGTAATGGTCCACTCCAGAATGAACCAATCGTAACCTTCTTCACCTCTGGTGTTGTAATAACTCTTCCCAATGACCACATTAATCCACCATAAACACGTAACAATTGTTGTGCATTAATATTATCTGCTTTATTCAATACAATTCTAATCTTTTCATCATGTCCTTTTAATTTTGTAATTGCTTCTCTATATTCATCTGAAATATCAAGTTTATGTGCATCAAATAATAATAAAATCATATCTGACTGAAAAAAAAAAAATAAAAAAAGTTAATAATTTTTATTTTAATAAAATATAAATATAAACAAATAAATATAAACTTACTCTTTCAGCAAACCATTCAACAATTTGTGGAAAATCATAAGATCTACCAACTTTTTTACCTTCATTACCACCATGAGTTATAATATTTAATACACCTGGTGTATCAATGAAACTAACTTTTTCTAAAATTGGTGCATTACTTAATGAACATTGAAATCTTCCCATAAATCCGTTACCAAATTTCTCTAATCCTTTAAATGGAAAATCTTGTGATTGAACACATACTATATTACCTGGTAAAATTCTATCATCTGTACCATGCATTACTGCATTAAATCTATCAGTCTATAATTAATAATAATAATAATAATAATAATAATAATAATAATAATAATAATAATAATAATAATAATAATAATAATAATAATAATAATAATAATAATAATAATAATAGATAAGTATATTAATAATATGAATAGAAAAAAAAAAAAGGTAAAAAAATAAAAAAAACTTACAGATGGTTCAACGGCAACATTACTTCCAACAAATGGTTTCTCAAGTAAATAATTAATAAATGAAGTTTTACCAGTACTATATTGTCCTAATAATAAAATCATTGGTTTGGCTGCAATATCTGCATCTGTTAAAGTTGGTGAGAAGAAATCTCCAAATCTATTATTTTTTTTTTTTTTTTTTTTTTTGTGTTAATAAAAATACAAATAAATATAGTTATAATTTGAATGGAATATTTACTTTGTTAATTGTTCTAATGGTTTTATTTTTGAACTGTATAAACTTTTTAAAGCATCTGTTGATGTTGCAAATAATTTATCAGTTTCTTTTTGTTCTTGAACATTAAGTTTCTTCATTTTTTTTTTAATTTTTTTTTAATTTATAATAATAATAAATATATTTGTGTATGTATATACAGTGATATCTGTGAGGGAATTGAAAAATTAAAAAAAAAATTTAAAAATTAAAAAAATGAAAAAAAAAAAAAATAAAAATTAAAAAAAAAAATAAAAACAAAAAACAATATAGCAAATCTGTAAAAAAATATATTAAATATTAAAAAAATAAAATACAAAAATAGTCTTTTTAAATAAAATAATAATTTAAATTGAATTAAAAAAAAAAAAAAAAAAAAAAAAAAAATCATATGAATATACTCGAAAATTTAAAAAATTAAAAAAATTTTTTTTAAACACGTCGGTGAATCCACCTTTTAATTATTTAAATATTTAAATATAATAGCAAATTAAATGCATATACCCAAGGTTTAAATAGTTTTCAAATCAAATCTTCTTTTTATTTTTCACAAGTAATTTTATTTATCCCAAATTAAAAAAAAAAAATTAAAAAAAAAATTAAAAAAAAAATAATAAATTAATAATAAAAAAAAAAAAAAAAAAAAAAAAAAAAAAACAAATAATAATATAAGATAAAAAAAAGCTTATAATTGAAATGATTTAGTTAAAAATAAATAAATAAAAAATAATATTTTAATTATATTATTTCAAACATAATTAATATTTTTTTTTTTAATTTTTATTTTTTTTTTTTTAAATTTTTTTTTTTTTTTTTTATTTTTTTTTTTTATTTTTTAAATTTTATCGCGTTTTTGTGTGAACACATCAAATTATAATTTATTATTTTTTTCATTTTTTTTCAGATAGAAAAAAAAAAAAATGAAATCAAATGTATTCATTTTAATTTTTATATTATTTTCAATAATAAATTTATCATTCGCAAATGAACAAACTAAAAAACCACAACAACCACAACAACAACAACAAACCACATCACCTGTAAATAAATTAGAAGCAAAACTTTTTGCACCAAATGGTATATCATTCATTTAAAAATAATATAGAAATATAAAAAAAAAAAAAAAAAAAAAAGAAGAGTCAATTTTACAAATATTAACCATATACATATAATAATAATAATAATAATAACAATAATAATAATAATAATAATAATAATAATAATAATAATAATAATAATAATAATAATAATAATAATAATAATAATAATAATAATAATAATAATAATAATAATAATAATAATAATAATAATACAATAGATGCTAAATTTAGTTCATATAGGGTCAAACTAAGAGATATAAATACTTTCAATGAAATTGTACAAATCCCAACTAAAGATGGAATATTCTCTTTGTAAGTTTTCAATACTATTTTCAATCTAAAATAATATAATTTCAACTATTAATCTCAAACTATACCAATACCAATATTATTTTTATTATTATTATTATTGTTATGATGGTAATCAATTTTAGTGTAAATATGTCAAATGGGTTGTATTCTTTAGAGATTGAATCAATGCAATACAATTTCCCACATTTCAAAGTGGATGTTTTAGGTAAGAATAAGATAAAGGTTAGACCTGCTGAAAATGAGACCTCCATCCTTCCTTTACCTTTACAAATTAAAGCAACTCATAGAATACCCTTTTTCCAAGTATGTTTTAATTCTTACTTTATATGAATATATTCCACATTTTTATATATGTACACACATATATACACACACACATATATACACACACACGTTTACTAAAAAAAAATTTTTAAAAATTTATTAGCAACATGTACCATTTAGTATTTTTAGTTTAGTCCAAAATCCAATGGCAATTTCAGTACTTTTCACATGCGCATTAATATTTTTATTACCAAAGATGATGTCCTTCATTGAACAAGATGAAGAGACTAAAGAAGCTTTGAAAGCTTCAACTCCAGCTTTGGTTCAACAATTACCCGAATGGCCAACAATCACTCAAAAACAATTGGAAAATAAAGAATAACTTTAAATAAATTATAAAATAACAATAATAATAAATAAAAAAAAAAAACAAAAAATAAAAAATTGGTTATAAAAATAGATGCGAGTTTTTGACAAATTTTTGTAATTTTGTGAAAGAAAAAAAAAAAAAAAAAAAAAAAAGATTGAAAATATCGAGATCCCATTATTTGTTGAATTTTTTAGATTCAAAGAATGAAAGAAAATTAATTCTTTTTTTTTTTTTTTTTTTTTTTTCGTGATTGATAGTGTACAAATTTTCATGTGAATATACCACGTTTTATTTTATTTTATAATTATTTTTATTTTTTTTTTTTTTTTTTTTTTGTGTCTTATAGCAAAATATATTAAAATAAACTATATTTATAAAAAAAAAAAAAAAAAAAAAAAAAAAAAAAATAAAATAAATAAATATAAAAATCTACAAATTCATCGAATCCATAAAAATTCTATTAGCCATTTTTTTTTTTTTTTTATTTTTCTTTTTCACACAAACCGCTATTGTATTTAAACAAAAAAAAAAAAAAATCTTTTTTTTTTTTTTTTTTTTTTAAACATTTTTTTTTTTTTTATACCCAATTTCTTTCACCCACTATTATTTGAATACAGATTAATAAATTTAAATTTAGTTCAATCTTGATCACCTTCCTCAAAAATTTTTTTTTTTTTTTTTTATAATTTTTAATAGTTTATATATTTGAAAAAAAAATAAAAAATATATATATATTAAACCCCCTCAACCGCAATTCACACACGCCTTTGCTCATCGAATAGCCCATATTAAAAAATTTTAATTTTTTTTTTTTTTAAAATACATACAAATAAAATAAAAGAAAAAAAAACAATATTATATTATAAATAAAAAAAAAAAGAAATGTTTGGTAAATTAGTAGACTTAGAAGAGGATGAATTTATTGAAGAACCATTAACAAGATCATCAAAGAAAGAAAAGAAATCATCATCTAGTAGTAACAGTAGTAGTAAAAAGAAAGAATCATCATCATCTACAAGTGGTAGTATTAGTAAAAAACAAACAACAACTACAACAACATCAAGTAGCCCAAGTAATCATAAAAATCATGATGAGGATGAATTTGATGTAATTCATAGAAAGAATGAAAGTTCAGGTAGTATTAGAGGACCAGTACCAATTACAGAGGATGAATTTAATCAAAGAATTAATTCAAATTATTATAGTTATGATATTTATTCATCATCAGAGGATGAAGCAGATGATGATCATAAAGCAATTAAAAAAGCATCATCATCTTCAAAGAAACCAAAAGAGATTAGACCAATAACCTCATCAAATGAAGACAACAGTGGTAATGAAGTTGATGGTGTACGTGGTGGCAGTGGTGGTAAAAAGGATAATAAAACTGATATTAAATTATTAACAGAACAACAAAGTTCGCTTGACAAAAAGATATCATCACATTTATCAGTTATCGATCGTGGTTGGGTATTGGAAGCAGAACATAATCATGCAACTATGGAGGGTGAGTTATTGAAAAAGAGTAGATTCGCCGCAGGTTGGAAGAAATATTATTTCGTATTGATTGGTAATCATTTACATTATTTTAAAACCAAAAAAGCAAGAAAACCAAAAGGTACAATCACAATCTCATTCATCACACCACCAATCCCATTGAAAGAAAAGAATCTTATCGATATGAAAACTCCAAACGTTGGTAATTATCAATTACAAATCTTTTCAAAGAATAAAAGAATCGATTCACTTTGTGCCTCTACAAATGAAGAATTTGAACAATGGAATTCAGTTTTACAAAATCTAGTTAGAACTAATCTAACTCAAACCGATTATGATGAACGTCTCGAAGCTTACACTGTAGTTTCACCATTGTTTGAACAAAAAACTCAAGTTGAATTGGATCGTCTTTTAATTTTACTTCAAGAGATTGATACTTACTCTTCAAATATTTTGAATAAATCTAAAAAAGATAAATCTGGTAATCTATTAATAATGGAAGATAGTGATGATCAAATAACTTGGAAAGGTTATTATTTCGTTTTAGTTGAAAGATGTTTATATTATTATAAAAGTTCAAAAATGGTAAACTATTACATTATATATATATACATATATATATATGTTTTTATTAAATCTTTAGATTACTAATTTTTTTTTTTTTTAGCCACCACAAGGTGTTATTACATTAAAATATACAGATATTTCAGTTTGTGATTCACCAGATCTTAGACATTGCTTTAAATTATCAACACCATTAAGTGTATTTATATTGAAAGCTAAACATCATGTTGCAATGAAAGATTGGGTATTAGCATTAAATAATGCAAAAGAAGGTAAGAAATTAATTGATATGCCACCAATGGATAAATTAAAATTAAATCAACAACCAAGAGTGTCAGAAGAAGGTGTTCATCAACAACCAATCAATGGTTATGGTAAAAAGTTCACTGCAACTTTAATTATCACACCCTTCGATTTACCACCAACTGAAAAACCAGCTGTTGTCAAATTAAATTTAGGTAATAATACAATTGGTCGTTCTGAAAGTTGTATTGTCACTGTTGGTGATAAAAAAGTATCAAGAAGCCATTGTAAAATTGAAGTTTCTGAAAATTCTGTAATTATCATTGATTTAGGTTCTGGTCATGGTACTAAAGTTAATCATAAAAGAATTAGTAAAGCTTATCTCTTACCTGGTGATACTATTAAAATTGGTAAAACTCTCTTAAAATTAGAAGCTGTAAAAAAGAAGAAATAAATAAATTAAATAATAAATAAAACAAATAATAAATAATAAATAAATAAAAAATAAATAATTTGTTGTACAACCATAGAGAAATATAAATAAAATTATTATTTATTTAAATATTTTAAAAAATAATTTTTAGTTATAAAAGTTTTATCTGTAAAATTAATATTTTTATCAATATTTTCAAGGTTTGGTTTAAATCTAATATCTTTAATTAAAAATTGAATTATTTCAATTGAACCTGTTACTTGTAAACAATGTTCAAATAATGATTGTAAATTATTTTGAGATAATAGTGTTGGATAGTTATTGTATATGAATGATAAAACTTCAATTCGGTTAAACTTTGAGATTGTATTTAAACATCCCTTAAAGTTTTGAATAAATGTATTATTATTTGTTAGATTAAAATAATCAATTATAAATTTAATTGATTTTAAATCAATTGATTTAATCATTAAATCAAATGTATTATTTAAATTTTCCATTGGGATATTAATTGGTTTTTCTAAACATTCCTCAAAAATTTCTTCCATCATTCCACATGCATATATATTATAAATTGATGAATTTTCAAATTGTATATAAAATCTACGATTGTTGATTATATCTTGTTTTCTAAAATCTATTACATATTTTAAATTTTCAAAATTATTAAAACAATGATAATATTCATGATCAATAGGAGTTATTTCTAATAATTTTTTAAAATGTTTTAATGGGAGATTGGTATTTATAGTTTTAATTGCATAAGAATTTGACCAAAAATTTGATTCTATTAATTTATTTTGAAAATCTTGAATATTTTCAAAAATAAATTCATTTAATAAATTATTTACACATGGTATATAATTTTCAAGTTGTTGATAATAATCTTGGGTATAGTTGTTTTTAAAATGGTATAGTATTAAATATTTAATTTCAACCTTATTATACATATTTACAATTTCTAAAATTTCATTTAAATTGAATGTTTCTCTAAATCTTTGATAAATTAAATCAAACATTTCAGTTGAATTAATAAAAGAGTATATTAAATTTGATGGATTAATTTGAATATTGAAATAATCTAGTTGTATAAAAAGTTGTTGAATCAATTCAATATTTCCTAAAGTAATAAAAAATTTTATAACATCAATAATTGAATGTTTTAATTCTGGTGCAATTGTTGTATCTAATTGATGATTAACAACATCTTGAATAAATATTTCACATTTTTGGTTCATTATACTTTTACATGATCTAAATAATGTGTATGATTCGAAACCCAAAAAATAAATTGATTTACCATTAATTGTAGGATCAATTGGTAGTTTATTAATATTTAGTACCAAATCTTTATAATCTCCGTGTGATATTGAAATTTCAATATAGTTATAAATATTTGTTAAAAAATCTCCCCATTGTTTAGGTGGTTCATTAAAATAATAATGTTGATAATAAAACTTCATATTAACATTAAAATTAATATTTGTAAATTTTGAAGCCATTCCAACTAATTTTGAAATTATTTCATTATTAGTTTCAATATCTTGTACATTACTTTCTAATTCTTGTCTAGTTAATTTCATTTTAATTTCATCCAATTCTTTAATTGATAAAATTTTAATTGAATTCGTTAAATTTGGATTGGGTGAAATAAATAATTCCAAAGATGATTTTAAATATGAAATTGAATAACAAGTTGATAAAATAAATTCAAGATTTCTTTTTTTAATTGAAAAATCAATGAAACATTTAAATGAATTATTACCAATAGGTGATGGTAATGGTGCATTTAATTCTTTTACTAAATATTCAATTGAATCATTTATTTTATTAAAATTTATATTTTTATTATGTTTTATTACTTCAAACATTGAATGGGCTTCTTGTTTTGTGCCTTCCACATTTTCATTGTATAATAAATAATTCCATATTTTATTATAATCTTCATTGGTAAGGTTTATATTAAAAGATTCTTTTAAAAAACTTGCAACTTTGAATGACCCATTTAAAATTGAACTTATTAGAATTTCTTTACTATTATTTGGGACAAATGAAAAATGTTTTATTAAAACTTGAATTGCAACTATATTATTACATTTGATTGCATATTCACAAATTGCATCCATTGAAGAAAGGAAATACTTTGGATAATTTTTAAATAAATCTTTATAAAAATCAATTGTTTCATTTGAATTAAACTTTTGGAAAATTAATTCAAAGGGAATCTTGGTTTTTGGAAAATTAAAATTTAAATTTCTTGTTTTTTTAATTTTATCTATTAATAAAATATGTAAGTTTTCATTTGTTGTAATTGTATTAACATCATTTAATTGTAAATAATTATATATTCCATATAATAGGTTTATTATTGAAGTTTTATTTGTTTTTAAATTTTCAAAAATTACTTTTTTTATGTAAACATTTTCCCAACAATAAAAAAATAATTCTGAATTCCTTTTTAATGTACCATTATTTATTTCCATTTCTTTCTTTCTTTTAATTTGTTATAATTTTATTAATTATAAATTATAAAAATTAAATTAAAAAAATTAAATTATTACTATTATTATTTTTTTTTTTTTTTTTTTTTTTATTATTATTATTATTTTTTTTTTCTTTATGGCAATATAAAAAATATTAAAATATTAAAATATTAAACTATATTTAATATAAATAATTTTAACACCTAGATAAAATAATAATTTTAATAAAGTGTTAAATTATGAAATTTAAAAAAAAAAAAAAAAAAAAAAAAAAAAAAAAAACTATTAATTGTAACATAAATAAACAAATTATTTTTTTATTGCACAAAACGATTGTTTTTTATAGTGTTAAATTAAATAAAAAATTAATTTTAATGATGAGAACATGTAAAATGAATTTAAATTGTGTGGTGTGTGATCTAAAATAAAATAACAAATTAATAATTTCAAAATTACAAATTAAAACCCCCATATTAAAACCTAGTGTTGTTATTATTTTTTTTTCCAATTTATTGATAAAAATTTAATTTTATTTTATTTTTATCTTTATTTATTTATTTTTTTATAAAACAATTTTAACACAAATAAAAAAAATAAAAAAATACAAACAAATTTGTAATTTTTATTCTCAATATCTAGTAAATGAAATAATTTTTATTTTTTTAATGTTTAATAACAATAATTAATTAATACCTTTTTAATTTACAAAAAAATTTTTTATTTTATATTGGTTTGTTATTATTATTAAAAATATTTTAAAACGATCAAATATAAATATATTATCTTTGAATAGTTATTATTACAATAACAAACACATAAAAATAAATGTTATATATAAAAAAAAAATTATTTTTATTTATTTTATATATTTAAAATTTTATTAATATAATTTTTTAATTTGAAAAATTAAAATAATTTTTTACAATCGGAATAGAATATAAATTTAATAAATTTGGTTTAAATCTAATTGATTTAATAATATAATTAATTATTTCAATCGAGGCAGTTTTTTGATAACAATGATTAAATAAGAATTGTAAATTTTCTTGAGTTAGTAATGTTGGATAATTTTGAAAAATAAATGATAAAACTTGTAAATTATTTTGTTCTGATATCAATATTAAATGATTTTTAAAGAATATTTGATAATTTGAACAATTTGGTAAATTAAAATAATCAAAAATGAATTTCAATGAAATTAAATCATTAAATTTAATTAATAAATCTATACAACTATTTAAATTTGGAAAATTTATTGGTTTTTCAATATAATTTAAAATTGTTGTTTCTAATTTACCAGTAACATAATAATTTAATAAATTTGATCTTTGAGTTAATTGAAATCTACCATTTTCAATATCATGCATACGTTGATTGAAAACATAATTAAAAATTTCACTACTTTCAAAACAATGATATTCTTGATCATCTGGAGTGATTTCTAAAAGTTTTTTAAAATGTTCTAATGGTACAACACCATTTCTTACTCTATTTAGCCAACATTCACTTTCAATTAGTTTTTGTTTATGTTCTTCTAAATTATTGAAAATAAATTCATTTAATAAATGATTTGGCAATGGATTATAATGTGCTACTACTTTATTATATTCATTTGGATATTTTGATTTAAAATGATCTAAAATTAAATAAGTATTTGTTCTATCATTATTTGAATCAACAAGATCATAAATTTCATTTAATCTAAATGCATTTTTAAATTTAAAAAATATAATATCAAACATTTCAGTTGAAGTTACTAGAGAATATGCTTGATTTGGGTACCCTGAAACTATTACATAGTTTTTATTAATTTCTGCAAATAATTCTAAAACTAATTTTGTATCACCAAAAGTAGCTAAAAATTTAATAATATCTAAAACTGAATGAATCTCAGTTAATGGTTTAGTTCTAAATGTGAAATTATCAATAATATCTTGTACCATTATTTTAAAAACATTTTCAATATTATTTTTACATGATCTAAAAATTTTAAATGATTCTTTACCAGTGATTATAATTGATTTACCTTTTTGATGTGGTTCAAGTTCCATTAAATCAACATTTTCAACTATTCCTTTATAATTACCATGTGCAATTAAAATTTCATTAAATAATGATAAATTTTGATTTTGATTTTCAATTTCATTAAAGTTATATAATTATTTTCATAATGTTGATAATAAAATACCATATTAAAATAAAAATTAATACTTGTAAATTTTGAAGCCATTCCAACTAATTTTGAAATTATTTCATTATTAGTTTCAATATCTTGTACATTACTTTCTAATTCTTGTCTAGTTAATTTCATTTTAATTTCATCCAATTCTTTAATTGTTAAAATTTTAAATGAATTGGTTAAATTTGGAAATGGAGAAATAAATAATTCCAAAGATGATTTTAAATAGGAAATTGAATAACAAGTTGATAAAATATATTCAAGATTTCTATTTTTAATTGAAAAATCAATAAAACATTTAAATGAATTATTATCGATAGGTGGTGGTAAGGGTGCATTTAATTCTTTTACTAAATATTCAATTGATTTATTAATTTTACCAATTGGGTCATTATTTGGAATAGTTTCTTCTATTACAAGGTCAACATTCTTATTTAATAATAATTTCCAAATTTCATCATAATCAATTTGGTTTAGTTTTGGATTAAACTTTTCATTTATTAATTTTGAAGTTTCGATAGAACCTTTTAAAATTGAATCAATAAATAATTGTTTACAATTAATTGGAGTATAATTAAAATTATTTACTAAAACTTGGAATGCAACAACACAATCACAGGCCATTGAATATTCTGCTGTTATATCAATTGAAGATAAAAAATAATTTGGATAATTTTTGAATAGATTATTAAAAAATTCTTTATCAGTTTCATTTTTAAAATTTTTAAAAATATTTTCAAAAGGAATTCCAGATTTTGAAAAATTAAAATTTAAATGATATTTTTTTTCAACCTTTTCAACTAACAATTGCTTTAATCCTTTATTTGTTGCCATTAAATTTACATCATTCATTTGATAATAATTGTAAATACCAAAATTTGGATTTATTAATTCTGTTTTATTGGTTTTAATAAAATTAAATATTAAACCTCTAATATAAACATTTCTCCAACAGTAAAAAAATAAATTATCAATTTCCATATCTTTTTTTTTATTATATTGTTTTATATAATTATATATTTGCTGTTTTTTTTTTTTTTTTTTTTTTTTTATCTTTGCTGTTATTTTTAATTTTAGTGTGCCAATTTTTTTTTTATTATTTTTTTTTTTTTTCGTATATCTTTGCAGACAAATTTATTTTTGCTTTTTTTTTTTTTTTTTTTTTTTTTCAAAGGGTTTTTATTTCAATCCCAAAGACGATAAATGGACGATAAAAAATTTATTTTTTTTTATTTTTTTTAATTATTTTTTTTTTTTTTTTATTTTTTGATTTGATTTTTGACAATTATTATAATTGTTTTTTTTTTTATTGAATTTGGTTAAGAATTAAAATATTTTTTGATTTTGATTTATTTTGATTATAAAAAAATATTTAAATATGATAATAGATTTGTAAATTAAAATTAAAAAAACTAATAAATAAATTTTTTTATTTTTTAATTTTTTTTTTTTAAATTATTGTATTATATTTTCTTTATAAAAAAAAAAAAAAAAAAAAAAAAAAAAAAAAAGTGAAGAAAAAAAAAAAAAAAAAAAAAAAATAATTTGGAGCATAAAAACTGGTTTTATTTGAAACATCTCTAATTTAAAAAATTTTGTTTAATCAAAAGGTATCTATCCAATTTTTAGAAATTTGAATTTTTCAAAATCAATATTATAAAAAAAAAAAAAACAATCAGATACTGATCTTTTGTGGGTGAGCCCAAATTTATTTTTTATTTTTTTTTATTTTTTATTTTTTTTTTTTCCAAAAAAAAAAAAAAAAAAAAAAAAAAAAAAAAAAAAAAAAAAAAGGTGGTGATTTGTAATTTCGATCTGTGTGTTCTAATAATAGGTTTTTTAAGTTTATTTTAACTTTTTTTTTTTTTATTTTTTTTAAACCACTAAACTGTAAATTAATTAATTTTTTTGTAGTATTTATAAAAATATTTTTATTTTATTTTTATTATAATCCAATGATTATACATTTTTTGAAAATCACATACTTGATTGTTAGATATTTTTTTTTTTTTTTCTTTTACCAGTAAATTGACATTAACCAAATTCTTTATTTGTTCCCATTTTAAAAAATAATTTGATTTGGTCTGGTGTTGTCCCTTAAAAAAAAAAAAAAAAAAAAAAAAAAAAAAAAAATCAAATTTAATAAAAATCAAATGAAATTTGAAACGATCTTCTAAATTCATTTTCGCTTATTTTGTTCTATATCAAAACACTTTTTTTCCAATAATTAGGTTTTCAGACCTTTTTTTGAAAAACCCAAAAAAAAAATAAATAAAAAATAGGTTAAAAAAATAAATTAAAAAAAAAAAGATTTTATTATTTCCCATACCATTGACCTGGATTTGGAGTTTTATTACTTGACAAAAATTGAATTTTCTGTGGTAATAATGAAGACATTTGGGAGCATAAATGATATTCTTGAGTATGTCTTGAAGAGATATCTTTTGGTACAGAATCTAATAGAGTGATAATTGATCTAAACAAATTCAAAGATTTTTCCAAATGTTCCAAAACTAATTTATTAACACCTTTAACATTTTTATGACAAACAGCTAATTCTAATTTTGCATTAATATAAACTTCAAAATCCTCAATAATAGATTTCATTTTCTCTTCTTCAGTAATCTTTGGTGAATTTGGTACTTCACCATCATTATAACTATTTAAAAATAAATTATAATATTCCATTGATTTAAATAAACTTTCATTTTTTTAATATTTACATAAAAAAATTAGTAAAAAATAAAACCCAATATAAATACAAATATAAAATAAATTAAAAAAAAAATAATCATATATGGTAATTACCATTCATTGTAAGTTTGAATTTCTCTTAGATTTGTACAAACACATTGATATATTTTTGAAATTTCACTATATATTTCAGCGATTTTAAAATAAATTGATCTAATTGAAGATAAGAAATAAGTTGGATTTAATTCTTTTAGTAATGGTTGAATTAATTCAATCTTTTTCTTATGTATTCCAATTTTTCTACCAGCATTACTTTCAAACATATTTAAATATTCAAATAAATTAATTTGATCCTAAATAATAATAATAATAATAAGTTATTAGTTATTAATTATTAATTATTACTTATAAATTATTATTAAATACTTACAAATAAAATTTTAATATGTTGTGATACAAAACCATCTAATTTATAATATTTTTTAGATTTGTTAAAGAAATGTTGAGATTTTAAAAAGATATCTCTTGCAGATGGTTGATCTTTTACAACTATTAAATCAATTGGTGAGGTGAAAGTTGAATGATTATAAATTTTATCTAATAGTTCACTACCCAATTCAGTGAATAATGGTTTATCAATATTTAAAGAACGTTTATTAAAAGAGATTAAATCTAACATTTTCTCTTTTTTAATTTGATTTTCGTTAAATAATTTATCCTCTTTCTCTTTCTCTTTTTGTTTATCTGATAATGATATAGATGATAAACCACCTTGAACAAAATCAATATCATTTTCATTATTATTATTTTTGTTGTTGTTGTTAACTCTATGACAATGATTTAAATTCTCTATATCTCTAAAAAAATGTAAAAATTCTAAATAGAATTTAGCCATAACCAAGTAAATATTTGCTTGGGTCTCTTCTCTATCATCTTCATTTTCAATCCCTTTACATATATAATTTGAAACTAAAAAACATTGTTTTGCATAGTCAAAATTTAATTCTGATAAATAATATTCTGCTAACATTAAACTATTTTTACACCATTCTAATCTATCAAAATTATTTCTTTTTAATTGTTTACGTAATGTTAATTCACAATATTTTGATGACTAAAAAAAAATAAAAAAAAAATAAATTATTAATATATTAACATTTATACATAAATGTATAATTATAATAATACTAATAATAATAATAATAATAATAATAATAATAATAATAATAATAATAATAATAATAATAATAATAATAATAATAATAATAATAATAATAACATAATATTTACCAATTCTGAATCTTTTAATAAACCATATAATTGTGCAAAATAAAAATAATTTTGTAATTGTAATGATTCTAATTTATCTTTAAATTGTTGTTCTTGTTCTTGTTCTTGTTCTTGTTGTTTTTCAATAGTTTGATTAATTAAATTTTCAGATTTTATTAAGAGTTGTTTACCATTTTCAAAATGATTTTTATTTATATCTATAATTGCAATTGATTGAAATGTTGATATTGTTTCTAATGGGAATTTGTTTTTAATTGATTCTAATGATTTCAAACAATCCCTACAAATATTAAGACCAAGTGTAATCTCTTCAGTTGCTATAAACAATTCACCAAGTTTTGAATCAATAACTACTAAATAATCTAATATATCTTGTTGCTGTTGTTGATTTAATTCTTTTTCATTTTCATTTATCTCTTTTTTTAATTCTTTCTAATTCATTTAATGAAAAAAATAAAATAAAAATAAAATAAAAATAATAAAAATAAAAATAAAAATTAAAATAAAATAATAGCCAAGTTTGTTAATAAACTTTTTTTTTTTTTTTGTTATTATTATTTTTAAATGTTTAAGATTTAAAAATACACTACCAATAACTCAATAGCTTCATACTTTGATTTATATGGAGTTTGATCAGGGTCAATTTCCTCTGATAATTTATCTGATCTTTTTATAATATCTTTTATGTAATCAATAGTTATCATTGTCATTTATTTTAAATAGAAAGAAATTAAAAAATGAAATATAAAAAAAAATATAAAAAAATAAAAAAAAATAAAAAAAAAAAATGAAAAAAAAATGAAATTTCTTGCAATCCCATTTTTGTTTTTGTTTTTATCTTTATCTCTTTTTTTTTTTTTTTTTGGTCAAAAATGAACTTGCAAAATGAAAAAATTTTAGTAAAAGAAAAGAAAAAAAAAAAAAAAACAAAACTAATTATTTTTTATTTTTTTATTTTTATTATTGAGAGTTTAATAAAGAAGAAATTTGGATAGCTTCAAAAGATTTTCTTAAAAATGGTATTTGTTCATTGTATTCTGAATATACTTGTAATGATTTTAGTCTATATAAAATATAATCAACAACTCGTTTTTTATATAGAATTGGATTTTGATTTATAAATTCTTGAATAATAGTTTGGCATAATATTCTTACAGAGAAATGTGAAGATACAACCCCTTGAATTAATGATGATAAGTATTCATTAAAGAATTTAGTCTCCAATAAATTATTATTATTACTATTATTATTAAATATTATATTGGAAAGTAATTGATATTGAAGTAGCTGAATATTATTTTCATATTTTTCAATATTTTTTAAAGATTTCGAAATTATTTCTTTGAATAAATTATTATTATTATTATTATTATCGTTATTATATAAATTTGGTAATAGTATTTGTAATTTTTGAAGTAGTACTAATAAATTACCATTTATATAGTTTTTATTATTACTATTTCTATTATTATTAATATTATTATTATTATTAAAATTATAGGGATTAAATAAATTTGAAATTAAAAATTGAAGAATATCAATTATTAAATGATTATTTTTAATTAAAATCTCTTCAATTAGTGTAATGATTGCATTTGATGAATTATTCTCTGATGAATTGTTATCTAATTTTGCCAATTTTTGTAATAAAGAAGACATTATTGATTGATAGTTACTGGTTTTAATGATTTGAAGGAATTCTAAACATAATTCAAATAAATTTGGTTCCAATAAATTATTAAATAATAATTCAACTTTTTCTTGTGAATTCCAATAATTATTATTATTATTATTATTATTATTATTATTATTATTATTATTATTATTATTATTATTATTATTATTGCTATTGATAATACTATTACTATTATTACTTTTTTCAATTTGCAATAATAGTTTCAAAGAAATAGTTTTAAAAGTAATGTCATTTAAAACTAACATTGACATTATACCATCCCTTAATCTATCATCATTGGATAAAATATCTAAAAGAAAATCTTTAACATTTTTATAAATTATACTATTACAACTCTCTTCATCATTTTTGTTGATGTTATTATTGATATCATTTGTATCAGTGCTTGAAACTATTAAACTATATAAGAACTCTAATGACATTTGAATTTCATTTATTCCCATTGTTTTATTATCCATATTAAAATCAATTGATTCCTTATTCCTATTAATATTATTATTAATATTAATATTAATATTATTATTATTAATATTAGCATTTCTTTGTTGTTGTTGCTGATTGTGTTGCTGGCTTTGTTGTTGTTGTTGTTGTGGTTGAATTGATTTTAATCTATTTTCAAAATCATCATTTAAAGAAAAAGTGGGAATATTATTCTTTAAAAGTATGCAACTATCTAATAATGTTATATTGTTTATAATTTGTTGAATAGATTTAACAACACTTTTATAGACTATATGATTCTTTGTGAAATGATTTATAATAAATTGTATAAAATCTAAAAATAATGGTATTGCAGGATCAACTAAAGATTTTTCACTTGTTTTAATAAATTTTGTTGTCGTTGTCTTTGTTGTTGTTGTTGTTGTTGTTGTTAGTGAGGATGAAGAGGATGTAGTAGTTGTATTATTATTATTATTATTATTATTATTATTATTATTATTATTATTATTATTATTATTAAAATATTGAAAAGAAGTTGAAGAAATGAAAAATAAATTATAAGATAGTTGAGAGAATACTGAAATTATCTTTGAATCGAACTGATTATTTTGATGAATGAAATTATTTAAAAACCTAACTAATAAACGTTTTGTCATTTCTTTTAATTCAAATTCAAATTGATTATAATGTGAAATCAGTTGTTTTATATACCAATATTGATTTGTAACATTATCACTATTATCCAATTGTTGCTCAAGATAGGTTTCCCATAAGCAAACAAACAATGTTTGAATATCTGAACTATAGCCATTAACCATTGATAATAAATTATTCAAATTTTCAAATCCATTTAAAATTTGTGATTCTGAAAAATAAATTTGTGAAACTTCTTTTTCTTTTTCTTTTTCTTTTTCCTTTCCCTTTTCTTTTTCTTTTTCTTTTTCTTTTACTTTTTCTTTTTCTTTTTGTTTTTCTTTTTCTTTTTCTTTTTCTTTTTCTTTTTCTTTTTCTTTTTCTTTTTCTTTTTCTTTTTCTTTTTCATTATTTTTATTAATTTTACTAATTTTATTATTTTTATTATTATTTTTATTATTAATTATTGATGTTGAATAATTTGAACCAAATAAAATTATATTGAATCTATTTGAATTAATAATTAATTCTAAAATTGATTTAGCTTTATCTTTAATAGAGTCTTCATTTAAACCTTGAAGTATTGGCGGTAAAAAATGATTTTGAATATTAATTGAACTAAATTTATTACTATTCATTAAAATTTCAATCAATTTCATAACAATATTATCATTTAAATCATCATTACCCTAAAATGTTTTAAAAATCATTATTATAAAATTATTAATAAATTATTATTATTATTATTATTATTATTATTATTATTATTATTATTATTATTATTATATTTATTTACTTTAATATTAAAAAAGTTTGTGTACTTACATTATCTTCAGAAGATAAAGAGATTAAATTATGAATGAATCTATGAATAAAAGAGCTATTTGTATTTGAAAAATATTGAATTATAATCATTTGATAATCATTTGAAATGAATTCAGTTTGATATAATACTAATTGAGGTACTAATGTATGTAGAATATATTGTACTTTCTTTGATCCAATTGGTAATGGTTGTGTTTGTTGTTGTTGTTGTTGTTGTTGTTGTTGTTGTTGTTGTTGTTGTTGTTGTTGTTGTTGTTGTTGTTGTTGTTGTTGTTGTTGTTGTTGTTGTTGTTGTTGTTGTGTTTGTTGTGGTGATGATTGAAATAATGATAATATATGAAGTCTAATTGATTTTGATAGAATTGATAAAAGTGAATGTTGTTTATCATTGAATGAATCTGTAAGTGTTGAAAATAAACGTGAACCTAATATTTGAATTGGTTGATTGTGAATATTAAATAAAGTGTGAAAATAACTTTCAATTATTGCAACTGGTGATCTTATTAAACAATCCAATATCCACATACTAATTAAATATTCATTATTTTTATTTTTATTATCCTTATCCTTATCCTTATTATCCTGATTATCCTTCTTCTTTTCATTATCAAATTGATTATTTACTATATTTATTAAATTATAACTACTTAATTCAAATAATATTTGAAGTGGTATACTATTATTATCTTGTAATTGTATTGGATTATTTATAGAGTACAACGATTGAATTGGTACAACTAAACCACCACCAATACCATATGTGTAATTCATTTGTGGTTGCTGTTGTTGCTGTTGTTGCTGCTGTTGTTGTCTTTGACGTTGATATTGATTTTGATATTGATTTTGATATTGATTTTGATATTGATTTTGATATTGATGTTGATAATGGTTATAATGATGTTGTTGCTGTTGCTGCTGCTGTTGTTGTTGCTGTTGTTGTTGTTGTTGTTGCAATTCTTCATCACCAAGTTTCTTACCTTCATTAATTGTGAATAACTTTTTGAAAGAGTAGAATGGTGGTAAGTTTGAACCGTATGGTATTTTACCAATTAAAATTTGATTAACCATACTTTTAATTACAATTTTTAAATACTCTGGTCTGAATATACAACAAAATGTTGGTATTACAGAATCTAATAAGGTTCTAACATCACCATATGGATAGGCTTGTTCAATTAATTTTATTAAGTTCTCTTTTACATTTGATTCTTTTTCATCCCTAACTAATTCAATCCAAATATTAACTGATTTTAATAAATCATCATTTGAATATTGTTTTTGATTTAAAATTTCATTAAATAATATATTATCTTTAATTGTTCTAATTGGTACAATCGCTGTTGCTTGTGAATTATAATTTTGATATCCTCTATTATTATTATTATTATTATTGTAATAATTATTATTATTATTATTATTATTATTATTATAGTTATAGTTATTATAATTATTATCATGATATGTTTTTTTTTTTTTATATGATCTATAATCATAAAAGTCATTATTATTATTATTATTTTGATTGTTTTGGTTGTTTTGATTATTTTGGTTGTTTATATTATTTTGATTATTATTACTATTGCTGTTGTTGTTGTTGTTGTTACCACTACCAACATAATAATTGTTGTTGTTATTATTATTATTATTATTATTTGTATTCATTTTTATTGTGTCTATCTCAGGAGAGAGGTAAGATCATATTTAATTTATTTTCAATTTTTTTTTTTTTTTTTTTTTTTTTTTTTTTTTTTTTTTTGACTTTAATTTTTTCGCCCCTTTATGTAAAAAAAATAAAAAAAAAAAATAAAAAAAAATAAAAAATTAAATTTTCAATTTTTTTCTTTTTTTTTCCTTTTTTTAATTTTTACCTTTTTATTTATATATATAATTATAATAAATGTCAGTTGCATCAAGGATAAGAGATAAATTAAAGAATAATTTAGAGAGTAGTGGTGGACATTCAGTAGTTACAAGTGGTACAAAAGTAATTAGATATAGAGCAGGTCAAAGACCAGATTATGCAGAAGCGGAAGATGATCAAGATAGTCATTTTTCAAATATTCAAAATCAAAAATCAATTAAAGAAGCAGAAACAAATGATCCGAGATTAGCTAGATTTAAAAATAGGTCTTCAAATCAAGATGAACCACAATCTGTTGAAGAAAGAAAAGCAAGTAGAAGAAGACATCATGATGATGATAATGATAATGATACCACCACCACAACTACAACCACTACATCAAGAAGAATACAAAAAACAGAGATTATAAAAGAAGATGATGATAATAATAATAATAATAATAATGATACAAAAAAGGATCATAATGATGATGATGAAGATGATGATAGAAGAAGAAGAGCAAAAGAAAGATATTTAAAGAAAAAAGAAGAAGAAGAACAAAAACAAAAAGAATTAGAAGAGAAACAACAACCATTTAAAGATATTGAAGGTGAAAGTGAAGAAGAGGGTAGTAGTGAATATGAAACAGATTCAGAAGAGGATGATGAGGATGAATATTGGGATCAACCACCAATATTTAGACCAACATTTATAAAAAAAGATGATAGAGGTACAATTAAAACTGATGAACAATGGGAGAAAGAAGAACAAGAACAGCAAGCTCAATTGGAGAGAGAGAAAGAACAAAGAAAAATCGAAGCTCATAGAAAATTAAAAGATGAATTAGATAGGGATAGAAAAGAGCAAGAAGCTAAAGAATTGGAACAAAAAGAAGAGGAAGAGTATGACGATGATGAAGATCAAGATGGTAGTAAAAAACTATTATGGATTCAAAGAGAATTGGAGCGTGTTAGATTGGAGATTCATACTCGTCTATTGGCAGAATTTGAAAAGAAAGAATTTGCAAGAAGAAGAGCAATGACCGATGACCAAATCCTTAAAGAGGATCCATCTCGTTCGCGAACAAACATTGATAACTCACAAAAGAAACAATTGAAATTCCTTCAAAGAGATTACCATCGTGGTGCTTTCTTTCAAGATGACGAGTATATTAAAAATAAAGATTTCTCTGCACCAACTGGTGAAGATAAATTCAATCGTGAACTATTACCAAAAGTAATGCAAGTTAAAAACTTTGGTAAAGCAGGTAGAACTAAATATACTCATTTAAAAGATCAAGATACAACTGAAAAAGATTCATTATGGAATACAAATTATAATAATAAAAAAAAATATAATAATAATAATAATAATAGTAATAGTAATAGTAGTAATAATAATAGAGACTATAACTATAGGGATAGAGATAATAGGTCCTAAAACTGTAAAATTTCAAAACCAAAAAAAAAAAGTGTTTTTATTTTTATTTTTTATTTTTCACTTTTTTGTTTCATTTTTTTTTTTTTTTTTTTTTTTTTTTTTTTTTTTTTTTTTTTTTTTTTTTTTTTTTTTTTTTTTTTTTTTGACGTTTATTTAAAATAGCAACAATGAAATGAAAAACATAAAATTAGAAGATATAAAGAAATCGATCAATGAAAATGTAGGAGGATTGGGTAATACAATTTCATTTATAGTTGATAAAATTAATGATTTATTTAATTTAGATGGATTGGATATAATTGGAAATATTATTATTAATGATGATGGTAATGATGATCAATTCTACCCATGTAATATACTAATAAATGGAAGATCAGGAATTGGTAAATCATTATTAATAAAATCAATTTTAACAAAATTATCAATAAATTATAAAATTATAAATTCATCAAACCTATTTCAAAAAGGTAAAAATAAATTAATTTTAAAACTCTTTTTTTTTAATTTTTTTTTTATTTTTCCCTCAAACTAACCCCTCTCTCTCTTTTTTTTTAAAAAATAAAGATGATGGAGATACTGAAAAATTAATTGAAAGTATATTCAATACAGCAAGTAGTCAATCACCATTTGTTTTAGTTTTTGAAGAGATTGATTCAATTTCACAAATTAGAAATGATTCATTAGGGTGTATGTAAATAATAAATAATAAATAATAAATAAATAAATAAAATTCTAATTGTTTTAAATTAAAATTATAGATATTGAACAAAGAGTAGTTTCAAATTTTTTAACATTATTAGAAAATAATAGTAAGAAAAGATCAGTATTTGTAATTGGTGTAACATCAAGAATTGAATCTATAGATACAGCGTTCTTTTCAATTGGAAAATTTGATTCAGTTTTAAATTTACCAATACCTTCACCAAATGATAGAAAAGAAATTTTATATTTATTATTTAAAAGTATACATACATACATACATACATACATACATATATTTATTTTTTTTTTTAAATTTTATATTTTTTTTTTTAAAACCAAATTTACTAATTTTTTTTTTTAATTTAGAATTTCCAAATTTTAAAAATAATGAAATACATTATAAAGAGTTATCAGAATATTTGGGAGAATGTACACATGGTTATGTAGGTTCAGATTTAAATAGTTTATGTAAAGAAGCTATTTTAGTGAATATTAAAAGAAATGATTGTCATGATTATAATTTAATTGAAAAATTCGATTTTAATAAAGCATTTGAGCTTGTAAAACCCTCGATATTAAATCAATATAAATTACCAACCATTGGTTATGGAGATGGTGGTGGTAATGGTAATGGTAATGGGTTCAATGAAATTGGTGGATTAGATGAAATAATTGAAAAAATCAAATCATCAATATTAACACCAATGTTGAATAAGAGTGTATTGGATAGGTTAGGTATTAAATCGCCAAGTGGAGTATTATTATATGGACCACCTGGAAATGGTAAAAGTTTAATTGCTCGTGCAATTGCATCATCATCGCCAAATATAAATTTCATATCAATCTCATCAACTGATATCATTGATCCAGTGGTTGGAGCAAGTGAAAAAAACCTTTCAAAATTATTCAAAACTTTACGTGAAAGTTCACCTTGTATTTTATTCTTGGATCAAGTGGAAGTTTTAGCAAAATTAAGAGGTTTTGATGATTCTTCTGAACAATCATCTGATCGTTTATTATCATGTCTTTTAACTGAAATTGATGGTATTTATGGTGGTGGTGGTAGTGGTAACAACAACAATAATAATAATAGCAATCAATCAATTGTATTAGCAGCAACAACTCGTATTGATTTATTAGATCCATCAATACTTAGACCTGGTAGATTTGATTATCATATTGAAATACCAAATCCAAATAAAGAAGCACGTTTAGATATTTTCAAAAAAATAACTAAATCAATGCCATTGGATGAAAGTGTAGATTTCATTCAATTATCAGAATTAACTCAAGGTTTCAATGGTGCAGATATTAATAATCTTTGTAAAGAAACTGCTTTATTAGCATTAAGAAATGATATTAATATAAATAATATTTCAATGTCAAATTTTTTAGATGCTTTAAAATTTACAAAATCTTCATCTACAAAATAAAAAAAAAAAAAAAAACTAAAAATAAATTAATCAAAAAAAAACAAAACACCTTTTTTTCGGTTTTTTTTTTTTTTTTTCAATGTGATCACTTAGAATTGTTTTTTTTTTTTTAATTTTTTTTTTTTGTTTTAATTTTTTTTAAACAATATAAAATTAAAAAAAAAAATGACAGATGCAATTGTAGTGATTGGATTTATTAATACTGGTAAAGCATCACTTTATCATAGTATTAGAAAAGATAATTTAGGATTAAAGGTTGCATATTTATTTGATGGAGTTGGAACATTACCTCAATCAGTATTGGATGAATCTAATGGTTATAAAACATTGGTTGAAGATACATGTATCGAATTACAAAATGGGTCAATAGTTACAGTTATGGAAGAAGAATTTATTGGTGATTTTATATTAAAAAAAGGTAAATTTGATAAAGTTATCTTCTTTTCTCATCCATTTGAAAGTACATTTTTATTAGAAGTTTTATCATGTGCTGATGAAATGGAAGGTTCTTTAGGTGATTTCATTTCAGTATGTATCAATTTATAAAATAAAATTAATAAACAACAATAACAACAACAACAATTATTATAATTAACACACAACAATTTTATTTTATTTTTAGAGTGTAAAATTAATAAATGTAGTTTGTATATTAGATGCTGAATCATTATTAGATGATTTAAAATCTGATAAAAAAGTTGGAGATATCATGAAAATTATGTCAAATGAAGAAGATGGTGAAGAAGAAGAAGGTGAAGAAATTGATAATCAAGATATTGATGATAAAAATTATGAAAAAGAATTAAGTGAGAAATTTGAAAAACAACAATTAGAAAAACATGATCATTCATCATGTTGTGATGAAAAAGGTGTTTGTAGTAGTAGTACAAAACAAAAAGATACAAAATTAGAATGTGGTAAAGGTTGTCAAAAAGAATGTTGTGATGATCAAAATGATGAAATTGATGATCTTAAAGATTTAGATGCTGATATTGATGAGTTAGTTAAATCATCAGATAAATTAGTTTCAACTTTAATTTTAGAACAAGTTTGTATTATTATTATTATTTATTATTATCACTATTATTAAATAGTAATATACATGTATATAAAACTAATATATATATATATATTTTAATAGATATCAATTTCAAATATTATAATTTTAAATAAAATTGATAAAATTGAAAAATCAAAATTAGAATTTATTGGAAAATTATTAAATTTAATATCATCATCATTAGTTATTGAAACTAGTTATTGTAAGATACCAAATTTTCAATTACTCTTTAACTATGTTGTAACCATTAGAGATTACAAATTAGAGAGTGAAACTGATACTGAAACTGGTATTTCAATTGTAAATTATTATCAAAGAAAACCATTTCATCCAATTCGTTTACATAAATTATTATATGATACAATTGAAAAGAATGAAAATAATCAATTAAATTTAACAACAAATTTTAAAGGTGTTTTATTAACAACTGGTTTAATTTGGTTAGCAAATGATATGAAAAATAAATATAATTTTGAAATTGTAAATATTTAAATATTTTAAAAATAATAATTTAAATAAATAATAATAAATAAATAATAATAAATAAATTATTAATAATTTTTTTTAAAAAAAGCTTGAAGGTAAAGAAATGATTGGTAATAAACGTCCATTTTGGTCAACAATGAAAGAAAGTGAATGGAATCCAGCAATTAAAGAAAATATTGAAAGAGAAATTAAATTATTTAAATATCAAGATAGAAAGATTGAATTGTCAATCGTTGGTTTACAATCAAATGGTTTTGATAAAGATACAATCATTAAAAAATTAGATCAATGTTTATTAACTGATAAAGAAATGGAATTAGGTCCAAACACTTGGGAAATTGATTTTAAATCTGATTTATTTTGAAAAAAAAAAAATAAAAATAAAAGAAAATCAAATAAAGATTAGATATAGTTTTTGTTTTTAAGAAAAAAAAAAAAAAAAATTATTATTATTATTATTATTTATTATTTATTAATTTTTATTATTATTTAATCACTTTCAATTTCTTTTTCTTTTTTTTGATTATCTAAATAATCAATGATTGATTTATCACTGATATCATTTAGAGAATAAATTGTATCATTGGAACAAAGTAATAAACCATCATCAGTTATATCTAATTGATTATGATTATTATCTTGGGTTCTATATTTATCAACCATGATGGTACAAGTATCTTCACCTTCAGCCATTGACCATACATTGATTTCATTGTAAAAAGAGGAGACTATATTATCACATCCACCGGGTATCCAAGCTATAGCGTCTCTATTGAATGGAGATTTTAAAGTAAAGTTATAGTTTAATGAAGACTCTGGTGTGAATAATGCCAGTGGATTATTTGGAGAACGTAGATCGAATACTCTAACCAAACCACCTCTCATTACGTAGGCTATACAATTTGAATCTTGGGATTGTGAGATACCACCAACTTCAATACCTTCCCTTAATTGCCATACCATTTTATTCGGATCTTGTCTGGTGTCCCAGTATCTAACGAAACCGGTATTCTTATAGTAATCGCTACAATTGAGAACTGACTCGCCCACTACGAATAAACCTCTACCATCATTTGTGAAACAAGAGTCCCAAACTGGTAGCTTGTTATTCATGAAACCCCACTCCGATATGACTGTAATGTATTCATTGCCTTCGTATTGGTCATCGTCATCAGTGTTTGAAAGTATACGATTCAAATCATAGATATGCACCGACCCATCACTACCACCAATAGCTAATTTATTCTCGTCGGCCGGACTTAACTTTACCCTACTTCTTTCACCTGTGCATGAGGTTCTAATAGTCTCATATTGTAAATAACCACATTTATCTTCATTCAAGTCATTGGTCTTACAAATTGATATAATATCACTACCCAACACACTAAATGCCAATACTTTATTCCTACATGAAATTGATTCAATTGGTTTATTTTCATAAGCACCAACTCTATTCATTTGTAAATAATTGATTTGTTCTTCACCTTTATAATTGAATGCTCTTAAAAATGGATATTTATTAGTACCCAATCCACCAACTATAAAACTACTCTCAAATGGTATTGAACAAACTGCTGTTTTTAAATTCATATATTTACTACTTTGAATTTTCTATATATAATTATTATATAATTAAAATTTTATTTTATTTTATTTTATTTTATTTTTTTTTCATTATTTATATTCATATACATACAGTTTGAAGTCTTTGACCTTTAATATTTCTATTAAAATAATCTCTAATTTTACATTGACTCGCACAATAATAAACTAAATTATAAACATTTCTATCCAATTTATTTGATGTAAAAATAAGAATATCTTTAAATATATAAGAAGATATCAATATTATCCAAAACTCTGTACTATTTAAAAGTGAATTACCAATTGATTTACTGATGAAAACATTTTGAAAAAATTTTGAATTAAGATTTCTACATTTATCTTTTTTTAATAAATTGAAAACATGTGTGAATATAATTACTAATATTTCTTTTGGTAAATCATTTAAATTTGGATAATAATGTCTTTGAGCTACCATTTAAAAATAAAAAAAAAACCAATTTCCCAAAAATTATTGAAATAACAAAAATAATTGAAAAAAAAAAAAAAAAAAATAAAAAAAAAAAATAAAAATAAAAATAAAAATAAAAAATAAAAATAAAAAATGATAAATGAAAAAAATTCCAAAAATAAAATTAAAAAAAAAAAAAAAAATGAAAATGAAAATAACAAATAACAAATATAAAAACAAAAAAAATAAATAAATAAAATATCAAGATTTTTTAAATTAAAAAATATTATATTTTTAATTCCAATTTGGAAGTGTTTAAAAAAAGTATCTTTTTGTACACTCACATTTTTGAGCAATGCTTTTAATTTCAAATATTTTTTTTCAAAGAAAAAAAAAAAAAAAAATAAAAGTGGTGAGAAAATTTTCAGAATAATTTAAAAATTATAAAAAGCCACTGATTTTTATTTTTTATTTTTTTTTTTTTTTCATAAAATCATTTTAATAAATCAAAAAAATTAAACAAATAAATAAAAACAAATAAAAATAAATACAAAAAATGAATTGTGGTTCAAAATATACTTTTGTTCAAGATGATGAAGAGGAAGAATTTGTTGTTGGTAAGTTTATTACTATTATTATTATTATTATTTTTTATTTCAAAATATTAATTAAATTTTTATCATTTGTTTTTTTTTTTTTTTTTTTTTAAAAAAATAGATAGCAATATTTTCTTTCAAGGTGCTCAACCTCAACAACCTCAACAACCTCAACAACCTCAACAACCTCAACAACAACAACAACAACAACAACAACAACAACAACAACAACAACAACAACAACAACAACAACAATCAAGAGGATTCTTTAGTATTTTTGGTAGATCAGCAGCACCACAAGCACCACCACCAGCACCAATGAATAATCGTGCACCAAATCAACTTAAAGCTAAAATAAAGAAAGCAACAACCAATGTATTAGTAGTCAATTTAGGTACAGTTGCAAAGGAATCATCTATTCAAACTGGTGATGGTTACTTTTGTAAAAAATGTAATTGTGGTTTCAGCAATATCAATGCATTAAAAGAGATAACATTAAATGATGGTAAAAAGCATCCAAATATTCCAACTGATGGTGGTTTCGATGGAAATAAAACTTGGAAATGTGAATTTTGTTATGAAGAGAATGAAATTGTCATTGATAAAGAAGAAATACCACAAACAAATATAATTGATTATATTTTAGAATCTGAACCAGTTGGTGATAACAACAATAACAACAACAACAATAAAACTAAAGAAGAAAAAGAAAAAGATGAAAAAGAAAAGAATGAAAAAGATGATTCATTTGTAATCTTTTGTATTGATATTAGTGGTAGTATGGAAGTTACACAATCTGTAAATGGTTTATCAATTCCAAGTTCATTAGTATCAAATTCAGGTATTTACGATAATGAAATTCCTGAAAAACTAGCTGCTCTTACAAAGGTTAGTTATGTTTCACGTTTACAATGTGTTCAAATTGGTTTATTACATCAAATTGAAAGTATCGCTGAAAAGTATCCAAATAAACGTGTTGGTATCGTAACATTTAGTGATAAGGTTACAATGTTTGGTGATGGCTCAACTGAACCAGTTACAATCAGTGATAAAGCTAAATTATTAGACCTCTCTCAATTGGTTGAAGAAGGTGGTTTATTACAAATGAATAATCCAGTTTCAAAAACAAAGAATTCATTATTGGAAAAGGTTAAAACATTAAGAGGTAGTGGTAGCACTGCCTTAGGTTCTGCAGTTGCAGCTTGTGTTGGTATTACCGGTGGTTCAAGAGGTTCACAAATTATCATTTGTACCGATGGTCAATCAAATATGGGTTTAGGTGCAACTGAAGCACCAGAAAAACAACAAATGGTATTTGAACAAATTGCAAATATGGCTCAAAGAAGTGGTACTTCCATTAGTGTACTCACCATTAAAGGTACCGATACTAAACTTGAAGTGATTGGTAAATTGGCAAATAATACCGGTGGTGAAGTTAACATTATGGATCCAATCAATTTAAATGATGGTTTCAAAGAAATTCTTAGTTTACCTACTTTAGCAACAAATGTATCCGTTAAGATATTCCTCCATAAAGGTCTTTACGTTAGTGACTTTGATAATAATAATAATACTGAAAAGAGTTTTGTTGAAAGAGTGATTGGTAATGTAAATCAAGACACAACAATTTCATTTGAATATGGTGTTAGATCCTCTAAATTAATTGATAAATCTTTGAAATCAATACCATTCCAATTACAAATCTTTTATACAACACTCACTGGTAAGAAATGTGTAAGAATGATCACTCAAACTCAAGAGATTACAACAAGCTCTGATTTGGCTGAAGAACATGCAAACATCGAGGCATTGGGTATTAATATGGTTCAAACCTCTACAAAGATTGCTTCATCAGGTGATTATGAAAAATCTCGTGCTAAAAATTATTCACATGCTGGACTTATGCAAAAGGTAATGATGAAGAAACAAAAGGCTACTAAAGTCGATTCAGATGAAATCGATTCAATGTCAAATTATATGCAACAAGCTCAAGATATTGAAACTCAACTATCAAATACTGTTTCAAATGAAAAGAGTTATAATTCAAGTGGTGATAGATTAAAATCACGTCAACAAAATCGTGATGATGCAACTGCTAATATGCTTTATAATATGTCAAATATGAATAGTACAAAATCAAAGAAAAAATTCATTTAAACTAAAAAAAAAAAAAAAACCAAAATTAAATTGTATAATAAAAATTAATAGCTTCAAAATTAATAAATTTAAAAATATAAAATTAGACTTATTTTATTTTATTTTTTTATTTTTTAATAAAAAAGGAATATTAAATAAAATACATTAAAATGAATAAAATCTTTTACCCATTTTAATATTAATATTACCATATTTGGAAAAAACACTTTTCCTTTCATATTTTTTTTTTTTTTTTTTTTTAATGAATATAAATTGTTTTTTTTTTTTTATTTATTTTTATAAAATCATAAAAAAAACAAAATAATGAAAGGTGGAAATGAAAAAAAAAATAGAAATACCCTCAAAACAGAGATTAAAATTAATAATAATAAAATTAATTATTTTTCAATTTTAATTGAAACATCATCACAGATGTCAATTTTTAATGTAATTATCAAGTATTTCATTACTCAACTTGAAAAATTCAATATTGATTGTAAATTATAACATATGGTGAGAGTGTTGAAACAATTTTAGAGTTTGAATCAGAACAAGAAAAAATTAAAGAAGGTTTAAAAGATATAAAATTTTCAAAAACAAATAATGAAGCGAAATTGGGTGAAGCAATGGAATTGTGTTTTGAAGGTATATTAGAATCAAGTTGGGAACCAAGTGATTTTAATTCAAAGATTTTAATTTTTAGTTCAGGTAAATCGACAGATGATTCAGTTAATGGTTTTTTAGACAATTTAAGCTTGGATAATGTTGAAATCTATGGATTGGCATGTAATTGTAGTTTAATCACAAATCTAAATATTGTTGTTATTAATAATTTACAATCAATTTTACCAGATCAAAAAATAATTCAATTGGAAAAGAATTTTAATCAAGATATAAAATTATTGATTAATGGTGGTAGTAAAGATCCATATTTGAATTTTCCATTCAATATTGAGGTTTATCCAAATTCAAATGAAACTAAATTAATTTATGATGATTTATTATTAGATGTTATAATAAAACCAGATGGTCAATTTTCAATACCATCAGGTACAATAGTTAAATTCTTATCAAATAAATATTACTCAAGTTTCACTATTCAATTGAAAAGAGATTTAGATTTTGGTGAATCGTATAAGTTCTTTGTTGAATGGTCTTGTTAATCTTTTCAATCCAGACAACCAATTAGAGGATTATTTTATGGTAAATAGGTCTAGGAGTACTAAAATAACAACGAGCATAAATAATATTTCACTTAAAGATTTATTATCATCAAAAGATAACCTTTCCCCAATTCAAAAATCATTTAATAATATTAATGTTTCTTGTTCTGATTTTTTGGGGTTTGGGTGTTACTGATGTTATATTAAAAATGAAGGCTGATGGCAAGATACACCATGGTACCAAATTCAATGATTGTATTATCTTACCACCAGATCAACGTTATAGTATCAATTGTTTCATTTTCATTGTATCAATTCGTGATTTCTTAGCTTTTCCAAGAATTCAATTTATTGATAATAAAATAAAAGAAGTACTTTCATTAGGTATTACACCATTATTATGTATAACTTTTACTGATGCTTTTTCAAATAGAAAAGTTAAAGAAATAATTAGAAATAGTGGAAATCATTTATCATTCAATGAACGTGACACTTTCATCATTAAAAACTATAAAGAAAACGAAATTTTTAAAGATATCTCAAAAGAAATTCAATATCTTAGATTATTAACAAGAGCTTTTCAATTAAGTAAAAAATGAAATAGATTTAATTAGTAAATCAAAAGATTTCTCAAATTTATTAATTAATAATAATAATTTATTAATTTAAAGTCAATTTTCTTCTTCTTCTCCTTCTTCTACAAAATCAAAACAAATTGATTCAAACACTTTATCATTAGCAATGATTGTTGACATAAAATCAAAATTATTAAATGAAATTAACCCTCAAATCGACATTAATGAATGGAATGTCACCAAAGAATCAGGATCTATTATATTAGGATCCACAAAGTTATCAACTGTAATTAAATATTCAAAAAAAAAATTTCTTAAAAATCCCTTTTTACCGTCTCAAAATAATAGCAAAATAAAATTGAAATACCTTTCCAATAATTGTTTTTTTTTTTTTTATTTTTTTTAATTTTTTTTTTTTTTAATTCTTTAATTTCAACTCCATCTCACAAAAAAAAAAAAAAAAAAAAATTAATATTATTAATGAATTCAGAAAAACCAGATTATAATTATTTATTTAAAATTGTAATAATTGGTGATAGAAAAACAGGAAAAACATGTTTAATGAATAGATTTGTAGAGAATACATGGAGTGAAGAATATAGACAAACTAATTTATTACATTTTAAAGTTAAAACTATCTATATTGATTGTAAAATTATTAAATTACAAATATGGGATAGTCAAGCAGATGAAAATTTTAGATTTAATAATAATAATTTATCAAATTATAGAAGTGCATCAGGTTTTCTGGTTGTTTATGATTGTACTAATGAGAATTCATTTAGTAACCTTAAACATTGGATTAAAGATATTAAATTATATGGACGTCCTAATGCAATAAATATTGTTGTTTCAAATAAATCTGATTTGGTCAATGAAAAAGTCATTGACTCAGACGTTGCAAAATCATATTGTGATAGTTTAGAAATACCATTCATTGAAACAAGTTCAAAACATTCTTCAAATGTTGAGGATTGTTTTGTTTTATTGATTAAAAATGTTATGAAATATTTAGAAACTGAACCAACTATTCCACAACAACAACAACAACAACAACAACAACAACAACAACAACAACAACAACAACAACAACAACAACAACAACAACAACAACAACAACAACAACAACAACAACAACAACAACAACACCAGCAAAGTTCAAAGACAAAAATTGGATGTTTAATTCAATAGCGGTGAATATTAATAAATTAAAAAATAAACTTTTTGATCAATCTAAATAAACAGGTTATTTATGTAAAATAGATATTCTTAAGCTTTGGAGGCTAAAAATGTGTATTTAAGTTCCATTATTATTTTATTTTTTATTGAATGTAATTAAACTTGTTGATTGGTGAATTATTGGGCACATTATTGATCAATATCCACCTATGGAATTTTTATTGATTGACGAGGTAGTTAAGCTGAAAAAATATTCGAGAGGATTTGGGGCATAAAATTTAAAAAAACATCAAAATGGGAGATTAGTTAAGTGGTATAATGCTACCTTTGGGTGGTAGCGTCCTGAGTTCGATTCTCGGATCTCCCCACTTATTTATTTAAAACAATATGGAGATCATATGTTCGATTCTTGAATGGATTATTCAATTTTTTTTGTTTTTTTATATTACGAGAAACCATAATGCAAATAAATAAAAAAAATTATTTTTTATTAGCAAAAATTTTAAATATTTTTCTTTTTTTTTTTTTTTTTAATATTATTTTCTTTTTTTTTTAATCCACCCAAAACATCATTTCAGTAGAAAATAAATCATTTTGTTTTCATCTTCATTAAACGTTAGCCAAAGATCAAACTTGATTCAAGCAGTTATTATTATTATCCTTTTATTTTTTTCTATTTATTATCAATAAATAAATTAATAGATAAATAAATAAATGAATAAATAAAAACCCAATTCAAAGGTATAGTTTTAATAATATTTCAATCAATTGAAACTACTTAAGAGATTGAATTTAATTGTGGTAAAATTAATTTAAATCAGATTTAATTGTGGTAAAATTAATTTAAATTAGATTTAATTAATTATCTTTAAATCAGAGATAAAGTTATTTACCATTATTAATAAAACCAAATGAGCCAGAGTTTTTGACTATTGATATAAATAATTTGTAAATTGATTAAATTATTGATATTAAATTGGATATCAATATCATCTCCAATTATTAATAAGAAAGAATATTAAATATTGGTTTGATGATTTATCTTGTTGAATTTTTGATGATGGTTTCACATTTTTTACAAGAATCGAACATGTGATCCCCACATTTTTCTAAAAAAATTTGGGGAGATCCGAGAATCGAACTCAGGACGCTACCACCCAAAGGTAGCATTATACCACTTAACTAATCTCCCATTTTGATGTTTTTTTAAATTTTATGCCTGAAATCGTTCCGAGTTCATTTTTCAAATTAATGAAATAATTAAAAATCTTAAAATCCTATGGCAATTTTATTCATTGACGAGGTAGTTTTGTTGCTATCAAAAGTAACAATTTGAAATTACATTTAAAAGGTAAAATTAAAAAATATGACATTATTTAATTTTTTTTTTATTTTTATTTTTTTATTTTTCAAAATTTTTTTTTTTTCAATTATTTTCAAATTAACCAAACAAAAATGAAAGTGAATATTATTTCATTTTCACTTATTTTTTTAATTTTATTTATTACTATATCATTTAATTATTGTCAAAGTAATAATCAAATTGATTTATATATTTCAAATAGTAAAGGAAAAGATGAAAATGGTTGTGGTTTATTAGGAAATGAACATCAATGTAAAAGCATTGATTATGCAATCAATCAAATCAAAGATAAATATAAATCAATTAATAGTTATTCAAAGATAAAAGTTCATATTACACCAGGTGAATATAAAAATATTCAACAAGATTTAAGTGATTTAAATATTTCATTTGAAAATACATTATTTCAAGAATTACCAATTTTAAAATTAATTGATCCAAATGAAGAAGATAATGAAGAAATTGATATTGATGATGATAATGATGATGATAATGACGAAAATAATAATAATAATAATAATAATAATAATAATGAAAATGATAAAGATAATATTAATCCATTTGATGAAAGTTATATTGAATATGAAATATTAGAAGAAGAAGTTGAACAATTAGCAAAACAACAAAATCCAAATGAACAAGTTATTTTTAAAAATGATGGATCAGAAAAACCAATGTTTTATTTATCAAATAAATCAAAAAATGAAATTACATTTAAAGGAATTTCATTTAAAGATAGTAATTCAATGAATTATATTTTAAATTTTGATAATAGTGGCAGTGGTAATAGTGGTAATAGTGGTGGTGGTGGTGGTAGTATTGGTGGATTAAATTTAAATATTATAAATTGTAATTTTGAAAATGATTTTAATCAATTTTTAAATGTTAAAGAAATATCAAATCAAAGGGTACAAATTATAATAAAGAATTCAAGATTCATTGGTACTCATCAAAACTCAATACCATTGGATGAATCATCAATTAAAATTGAATCAAAACAATCATCAACTCATATTGAAATTGAAAATTCAATTATTAAAAATATAAGAGGTAGTAATAATTCACCATGGATATCATTGAATTTAGAGAGTAAATCAAATAATGGTGATATACCAATGAATGCAAATGGTATATTTAATAAACTTTTAATTAAACAAACATTATTTAAAGATAATATTGGCAGTGGTTCATTATTAGTTTCAGGTTTTCAAATTGTTGAAATTTTTAATTCATTATTTGATAGTAATGAAAAATATGGTATAACAACAACAATTAATAATCAAAATAATAATCAAAATAATAACAATCATCATCAAAATATTAATTATAATAATAATAATGGTGGTGGTGCAATTTCAATTATAAATTCAGGTAAAATTTTAATTGATTCAAGTAGTTTTTATAAAAATTATGGTAGAGGTTTAGGTGGTGCATTGTTTTTAAATAATATTAAACAACGTATTACAATTATTGATTCAATATTTTATGAGAATTATGCATATAATGGTGGTTCAATTTATGTTAGTAATTGTAATGATAGATGTTCATTGGAGTTACAATCGAATAGAATAGTTAATAATGTTGCAACATTATTTGGGTCTTCAATTTATTGTAGTTATTCAAATGTTGATTTCCAAGATTCAAATAATAAATTTGAAAATAATATTATCACTGCAAAGAATGAATTTGAATTGGCAAGTAGTTCATTTAGAAAATTCAATTTCAAAAGACAAATTTATCATGGCTTCGATTGTTTAGTCGATTTAGATCAAGGTGGTTCAACTTGTAATTTCAAAGGTACAAATGAAACAATGGTAAATGAAATCTTAATGAATCCAAATTGTTCTGGTAAATCTTTATCAGCTTTCTTATTAGAACATTTTGAATTAATCTTAATTTTATTATTCTTAATATTCATTACAATTATTTTCATTTTATTTTTAAAAATTTCTCAAAAAAGACAAAATAATTTTAAAAACTTTTTAATTAATAATGATGATAATAATAATAATAATAATATTAATTATAATAATAATAATTATAATAATAATAATAATAACAATAATGAAGAAATTATTGAAAATAAAATTAAAAATAGAAAAAATAAAATTAAATAAATAATTTTTTAAAAAAAAAAAAATAATAATAATTTATTTATAATATTTATATATATATAATGTTATTATAATAATTTTAATAATCTTGATTTTGAAATTTCAATCATTTCAGATAAACCTAAATTTAATTCTTTTTGTTTATCATTATTATTTAAACGATTTTGTAAAATTGGAATGATTTCATTCTTTGGACGACCATTTACAAATACAACAAATTTAAAACCAAATTTTGATTCATATTGTTGATTTAATTGTGTTAAATTTTCAAGAATTGATTGATCAATCGAGGAATCTTTATCACAAGATTGTTCACGGTAACTAATTGATGATGAATTTTTAACTTGTGATGCAGATACACCAATTCTTGGATGAGCATTGATAACTTGAATTTTATCAGATTCATTTAATGATTGAATGATTGAATAAGCTTGATCGATTAATTGTTGATATGATGAGAATGGACGTTTTGAAAATAATGCATTTGCTAAAGGTGGTGCAGCTTCAAATAGTAAATGAATACAATCAAAGAATGTTTTTTGCTCAGTTAAACTATTTAATAACTCTATGGTTGGTAATGTTGGTGATGGGTAAATTGGATTTGTGTGAATTTTAGTTTGAATTAAACGTTTACCAATAATTTTTGAAATTGTTTGATCACCTTTTGAAAATATTTTATTACCACGTAAAATCGTGTGGTGAACTACACCTAAAAGTTTTTCACCGTGGTATGGTGAATTTTTATTTTTTACCATTAATAGACCTTGGTCGACTGTAAACGATTCTTCAGGATCCCATATAACGAAATCTGCATCTCTGCCAATTTTAATTGACCCTTTACGATCGTTTAAGCCAACTAGACGTGATGGTGCGTCAGACATGTATTCTGAGAGTTTGGCTAATGGCACACCCCTTTTGCTAGCCTCTGTCCAAATGATTGGTAAGCCTAATTGTAGCGAACTAATGCCACCCCATGCTTTCATGAAATCACCTTGTTCAATTAATTTCAAATCTAATGTACATGGTGAGTGGTCGCTAACGATGATGTTTATGGTACCATTGGTCACAGCTTTCCAAAGTAAATCTTTATTTTCACTTTCACGTACTGGTGGACAGCATTTATAGAGTGTGTTACCGTATGGGACTTGCTCAGATTCAAAGTATAGATAATGGTAGGTTGTCTCTGCAGTAATTGGCACACCATCATTATGAACCGCCTCGTGAATGGCTTCAATTGCATCACTGGATGATAAATGAACGATATGAGTTTTTATCATATTCTTTTTAGTTAACTCAATAACCTTATCAATTGCTATATTCTCACTAACTCTTGGTCTACTTTTGAGGAAGGTGTCGTATAATTTTGGATCTGCATTCTCACGTTGTAATCTCTCAGTGGCCTCTTTAATTGGTTCCTCAATCTCTGCATGAAACATCATAACTACATCCCTTCCACCTTGCTCATCTTTTAATTTTTTCATTACATTCATTGCTTCTTGAATATCATCCTCTTTCACATGTGGGAATTCATCAATACCAGAATGAACTAAAAATGATTTAAAACCAACTACACCACCTTCTAATACCATTCTAGAGATCTCTGATGAATTACCCGGTATAATACCACCCAATAAACCAACATCAACTCTTAATTTACCTGGCATCGATTCAATTTTAGTTTGTAAATTTTCAAATGTTGTTGTAACTGGTGAACTATTCAATGGCATATCAATAATGGTTGTTACACCACCTGATGCTGCTGCACTTGTTGCACTTAAAAATCCTTCCCATTCTGTTCTACCTGGTTCATTAATATGAACATGACTATCAACTAATCCACCCATAATAACTAATTTCTCTTCTTCAATTAAAACCTCATGTTCTTCTTTAATTTCACTTGAATAATCTTTAATATCAATAATAATACCATTTCTTTATAAAAAAAAATATAAATTAATTTTTAATTTTAAAATTATTTATTATTTATTATTTATTATTTATTATTTTATTAATTAAAAACTTACTTAATTAAAATTGATGCTGGTTTTATTTCACCATTTATTACAACTTTTTTTCCTTTAATAACTTTAATTATATTTTCACTGTTCATTATTTAATTATTAAAAAAAAAAAAAAAAAAAAAAACTTTTTTTTGATTGGTTTGGGCTAAAAAAAAAAAAAAAAAAAATTTTAAATTAAATTTAATTTTAAAATTTTTTTCTTCTTTTGCAATGAAAGTAAAAAATATCTAATCAAAAAATGGTATAAACAAATTTTTGATTACGAGTTTATAATTAAATAAAAAAAATAAAAAAAAAAAAAAAAAAACAAAAATTACTATTTTAAGAAAAAAAAAAAAAAAAAATGCAATGAATTTTTTATTTTTTTTTTAATTTTTTTTTTAATTTTTTTTTTTTTATTTCTAAACATTTATTATTTTTTTAAATTTTTTTTTTTTTTTTTTATTTTTTTTTTAATTTTTTTTTTTTTTTTCTTTACTAATTATGGGTTTATAATTAAAAAAAAAAAAAAAAAAACACAATTATTTGCACACATTTACTACAATCATAAAATATTCAATTAAAAATCATACAAATATTTATTTTAATAATATAATTTAATAATAAAACAAAAAAAAAAAAAAAAAAAAAAAAAAAAAAAAAAAAAATGGAAGATGAAGATAATCAACAACAACAACCATGTTACATTTTAAATATACCATTTGAAAATTTATTAATTATATTACAAAATTTACATACAAAATCACTTTTAGAATTATCTCAAGTTAATTTATATTTTAACCAAATCATTTCAAATTCTTCAATTTCAAATATGATTTGGAATGATATTATTCAAAAAGATTTCTTATTATCAACTGATAATGCAATTATCAAATATAAATTAAATATTAATAATGAAGAAGTAGAAAATAATGTTAATACTAATAATGAGGAGGAGGAGGATAATAAAGATGAAGAAAATGAAGATGAAAAAGAAGAGTATGATGAAGAGTATGATGAAGAGTATGATGAAGATGATGAAGATGAAGATAATGATGACGATGACGATGATATTAATGAAGAAGCAAATTATTTAAAAGAATTAAGAAAATCATATAAAAGTCAAAATAAAAATAAAAATGAACATTTAGATTTAGAAAGAGAACAAAATGAAATAATAGAAAAAGAAAAATTAACACCAATTATTGTAAATAAATTATTACATCAAAGATTTAATTCAAATATAATTCATCATTATAAAACAATGAGATACATTTGGGATAGATTTGAAAATTGGATGGATTTAAATTCAATGGATTCAATGAAAAAATCTTTTCATTCGATTTCTCATACTAAATTATATAAATTAATTTCAACTATTAAATTTGTAAATAATAGTTCAAATAATAGTTCAAATAATGTTGTTAATAATGATAATAATATAAAATTACCAGCTGATTATTTATGTTCAATGTTAATTCATAATGGACAAAAAGAATTTACAAGATATGGTTTATTAGGTACAGTTGAAGCATATGAATCAAAAACAAATATATTTTTATTATCACTTGAAAAGACGATATCGTTATATAAAAAGACTAGAAATATGCAATCATTTCAACATGTTTTATTTGTAGCATGTTCTGCCTCTAGAAGATATTATATAATGGCATTGCGGGATTTTAAAATTGAAGAAAAGAGTTTTAAAAAGGACCAAATCTTATTAATTGCTCCGGGTAGTCCAATGATTGTTGCAAATAGTTTTTGGGAATTTTTATATTTACATGCTTTTGCATTAGAGAAAGGTGTATTCACAACTAGAAGGAAAATACTCTATAGATATCCAGAGTTTTCACCTTACAATGGTGATGAGGTTGTAACTCAAGGTGTTAAAATAAAATGTAGTGCAGTTTATATACCAGAGGATGAAAATTCTTATACCTTCTTTTATAGAGTAACTATCTCAATGGATAAAGATGAAGATCCAAAAAATGCTTGTCAATTAACTCATCGTTTTTGGATAATATCAACAATTGATGGTTCTTCAAATGTAAATGGTCCTGGTGTAATTGGTAAATTTCCAATTATAAAACCTGGTGTAACTTTGTATGTATAAAATTAAATAAATAATAAAATAATAATAATAATATTTTCTCTCTCTCTTTTATTATTAAAAAATATACTAATTAATTAATAAATAAATAAATTTAGTGAATATTGTAGTAGGTGTGAGATTGAACGTTCTCAGGGTCATATGGGAGGTTATTTTACAATGGTTAAATTAAATAATAGAGATTATTCATTCCGTGCAACAGTTCCAACTTTTTTTTTAACAACAATTCAAAGTTAAAATATTAAAAATATTAAAAAATATTAAAAATAAAAATAATAATAAAATAAAGATTTCTCATCAAAACTATTTTTAAATTATCAAAAATAAAAATTCCAAATATGGTATCGAGACAAAAATAAAAATAAAAATATACAAATAAAAAAAAAAAAATAAATAAAAAAAAAAAAAAATGAAAAAGGTGTTTTTTTTTTTTAAAAAAATTTTTTTTATTTTTTTTTAATTAATTTAACAATTGTGTGAAGAAATAAAAAATAAAAAATAAAAAATAAAAAAATAAAATTATATATATATATATATAAATAATTTAAATTTTAATTTCAACTTATTAAATATATATATCTATATATATATATAGATATATATATGGATTTTTCAAGTAAATCATTAGAATTGTGTAAAAGCCATTCTAACCAAACTGATCAATTATTAAAGATATCAAAACAAACCTATGAAAAATATGATAATTCTTTATCAAAATTACATTTAATCATTAGAGAATTAAATAAACAATTAATTGTAACTATTATTTAATTATAAATTATTAGTTTGTATTTGTGGTATTATCAAATTCTTATATTTATTTACTTTTTTTTTTAAAAAATTTTAGATATTAAAAGAAACATCAACACAATTTAATGATAGATATAATACATTTATAAATGATTTTACATCGTTATCGAATCAAAAACAATCATTATTTACGTCAATAGAAAATAAATTAGAAATTTTAAAAAAGAAATATTTAGATAAAGGTTTAGTTTTTAAAAATAATAATAATAATAATAATAATAATAATAATAATAATAATAATAATAATAACAATAGTAATAAAAGTACTGAAGATGATAATAATGAAAATAATAATAATAATGATGTAAATAAAAATAATAATAATAATAACAATAATAATTTAAATACATTATATGATTTTATTGATATTGAAAGTTTAGAATTAATAAAGAATCAATTTTTATCAGAATTATCAGGATTAAATGAAATTTGTGATAAATCAAAACAAATATATAAATCAACCAATGAATCAAATTTAGAGATGGAGAATAGATTCTTAGAGATTCAAAAACAATATAATAAACAAATTGAAGAAAGTAATTCACTCTCTGATTTATTAACACAACAAAATAATTTATATAAAACAATTCAAAATCAATTAATTAATGTAGCTTCACAATGTGATTTTATAACTTTTTATAAACCGTCTCCATCACCATTATCACCATCACCATCACCATCGTCATCTTCTTCATCTTCTTCACCATCACCATCATCACCACAACAACAACATGATTTTAATATTAATAATAAAAAAGAACAAATTCAATTACTTTTAACAAGTTCATTAGAGAATATACAATTAATGTCAAAGAATGTAAAAGATATTGAAAATCAATTTAAAGAGAGTTGTAGTATTTATACATTAGTTTATTTATTGAATGAAAAGTTAAGTTTTGGTAATGATTTCTCAGAGAATTGGGAAACATTTGAAAGATTTAATTGTATATTCGAACAACGATTGGCTGGTGCAAATTATTTCATTGGTGAATTATATAGTCTTGGTAAATGGTATGATCTATTCGATGAATCCTATGATAATCTATTAGAAGAGGTTAAAAGAAGACAAAAAGAATATTTACGTCAAAAAACAATTGCTGAACAATTCAATGAAGAATTAAAACATAACTATAATCAAGAGATTCAAAATCGTTTAAAATTTTATGACTCTTATGGCAAATATTTACCAGTATCTTTATTCTCAACAATCTCTGATCAACCAATTTCTTTTCAAGTTAAACAAATCATTGAAGAATCTGTAATTGATTATTCTTTTAATCCTTTAAATTTAAAAAGATCTTCACCAATTAATCAACAACAACAACAACAACAACCACCACCAAATTCTTAAGAAATTTTTTTTTTTAAAATTCAAATATAAAAATAAATTTTATGTATATATATATATTTAAACAATTGCTTTTTATTTTATTTTTATTTTATTTTAATATTTATTATTATTATTATTATTAAAAATAATATTTATTGACTATTATTCCAAACTTTTTTTATGGACCATTATTCCAAACTAAAGCACTGTATTGAGTTGAATATAATAATTGAACAAGAGGTTGACCTACGAATACAGTTATCCACATTACAACATTACCAAATCTGGTTTTTTGTAAAATATCTAATTGTGTGAAATTTACTAAACCAACTGTACAAATTTATGACAGATAAAAAAAAAAAAAAGAAAAAAAAAAAAGAAAAAAAGTTAGAAAAGGTTTTTTTTTTTTTTTTTTTTTTTTTTTTTTTTTTATTATTATAAATACGTACTTTGTAATAACATTGTTGTTGATAAAATTGGTCTAATGAATCTAAATGATATGATCATTACAAATTCATGAAGTAATGCTGATAATAGAAAAGTTGAAAATAGTGCAAAAAATTTATTTAATTTTACAGTGTGCATTGAATCTCTATATACATGACGTAACATCCATTTATGAACTGGTCTATTCCATTTTCTCCACCACATATCAAAAGTTGTAGCATTCCACCAATCTTGATAAAATTCACGATCTGCATATCTTGTTACTTCTGCAAATATATTCAATAAACAATGAAATACTCCATAAAATCCTAACATCCATAAACTCATTGATGGTAATGATAATTTTAATAATAAAATTATTAATGGTAATGAATCAATTTGTTTATAAATTGGTCCTGTTTTACATACTATTTTATTTTAAAAAAAAAAAAAAAAAAAAAAAAAAAAATTAATAATTAATAATTAATAATTAATAATTAAAATTAAAACATTTATAAATGTTTACTTACAAACAACATAAAACATTAAAAATGCACCAGTTGCAGCTAAAGTTTCCTTTAAAATATAAGAGTATCTAATTGATTTTGTTCTTGGGAATTGAGTTTCAAATACTAATGTTGGAGCAATCATAAAGTATAAAAAGTGACTGAAACCAATATTTGGTGTTAAATCTTTTCTAATGATTGGTGTCTTATCTGCTTTTGCTTTTTTAATACCTTTTGCTAAAAAGTAATTTGTATGCCAATATGAATGATTCTTTAATGAAAATACACAAATTTGTAAACCTGTACCACCACTTAATACTAAAATTTTTTTAAAAAATTTTATTTTTGTTAGTTTCCAAAAAAAAAAATAAATAAATAAATAAATAAATAATAATAATAATAATAATAATAATAATAACAATAATAATAATAATAATAATAATAATAATAATAATAATAATAATAATAATAATAATAATAATAATAATAATAATAATAAAATACATACTTGGTGACATTTCATGAGCCATTACATAAGAGATTGAAAGTGAAAAACAAATGAATTGCCAAAATACATATAAAAATATTGATATGCTATTTGGAATTTTATCTCGTACAACTAAACATGTACAAAAGTAATTGAAAAATGACCAAGTTGCCAATCCAATTGATACCACTACAAACACTTGCCAATTTGTTATCAACCACCAAAATAATTCAAAATCAATTAACGTTCCTTTTTCTATATATGTATCTGCCATCATTGAAAATCCTGCCATGCAATAACAAATTGCTATATAATTAAATGTTCCCCATCCAATATCAGTTTGTGGTGTACTTTTAATTTAAAAATAAATAAATAAAATTTTCAAAAATAAATAAATAAATAAAAAATAAATTAGAATTTTGTATTTTTTTTTTTTTTTTTTTTTTTTTAAAAAAAAAAAAATATAAAATACATACGTTAAAATACTTTCTCTTGGTTTTGAAGTTGATGAGAATCTTTCTAATGATGGTGAATGAGGTGGTTCACCAATTGAGCTTTTATCATCATCAAATCCCCCTTTTTTTACTTTGAAAGTTGATGTTGTTTTTGATGTTGATGATTCAATTGATACTTTTTCATTGTTTTTTTCTTTATCTTCTTTTCTTTTTTTCACTAATTTTTGTTCCAATTTAGTTCTTTGTTGGAACATTGTTTTGGATGAATTTTCAGTTTCAATCATATAATTTTTTTTTTTTTTATTTTCTTTTTTTTTTTTTTTTTTTTATTATCAAATTAGTACAAGTTTCAATCTATTATTATTATTTTTTTTAATATTATTTACTTACTTTGTTTAAAAAATAAATTTAAATATAACTATAATGATATTATTATTACTATATACAATTGCGATTTTACTTAATTGTTGTTATTGTTTTTATTATTATTTTTTTTTTATTATTTATTTTTTTTTTTTTTCCTATATACAAAATTTTTAATGATAACTTTTTAATAAATATTCAAATATTAATTAATACACCCACTATAATTATTTTTTATGTACATGTTAAATTAAATTAAATTTTCATTTTTTTTTTTTTTTTATATTATTTTTTTTTTTTTTTTTTTTTTTTTTTTTTTAATATTTTTTTTTTTTTTTTAATTAACACACACCAATCAAAATTGCTATCATTATAAGAATTGCGATAGTCAAAAGAGAGAACACATCATTATCATAATTTTAACAACATATGAAACCCAATGATTGGAAATTAAATTAAAAAAAAAAAATTAATTTTTTTTTTTTTCAATTTTTTTATTTTTTTTTTTTTTTTATTTTTTTACCTTGAATATCTTTAAATAATGCAATAACTTCGTCATTGCTTACTTATTCACTTAAATTTTAAATTATTTTAAAATCTTTTTTTATTATTTTATTTTTTTATTTTATTTTATTTATTAAAGTAAAAAAAAAAGTTCATCAAAAAAAAATAGGAAAGTTTTTAAATAATTAAAATAAGATTTAATAAAAAAACTCCTTTTTTATTTTCAAAACAAATCAAATATTATTTCTTAACATTTTTGGAAATTTAAAAAAAAAAAAATAAAAAAACAAAAAAAAAAAATTAAAAAAAAAAAAAAAATTAATTTTTAAATTTTTTTTTTTTTTTTTTTTTTTTTTCAGTTCGAACGTTTTATTTGTGTTGCTGTTTATATAAAATTATTGTCATTTTTTAAATTAACAAATTAAATATTTAAATAATTAATAGAATAAAATGGCAGCAAGATTAATTGCAAAAATTGTATTTACATCAGGAACTGTATTGGTTCGTTCAATTCAAATGGCATATAAACAAGCACTTTTACGTATGTTTAATATCACTATCACACCCATTTTATTCAAAAGAAAAAAGATACCTATATACATATTATATACATAAAAATAATTTTCATAGAATTTTATTAATTATTTTTTTAAAAAAAATAGAGGCAGAATCAGGTATGGGAGCAGCAGCAGGTAGTATGGATGTTAAAAGTAAAATGTCACCAATTGAAGCAAGAAAGATTTTAGGTTTAGAAAATGTAGAAACAGTCTCAAAAGAAGATATCGATAAAAAATATAATGAATTGTTAACAATTAATGATCCAAAAGATGGTGGTTCAGAATATTTACAAATTAAAATTTCAGGTGCAAAACATTGTCTACATAGTGCACTAAAAGAAGGAAAAAAAATATAATAAATATAATAAATAAAATAGTAACAGTAATAATATAAATACAAAAAAAAAAAAAAAAAAAAAATAAGCATTTAGGTTTTTAGCATTTTTTTTTTTTTTATTTTATTTTATTTTATTTGAAATAGTGGTAATCAATTTAATAATTGGAGAGGGGGGAGGGGGTGGTGTGATAATTATTTTTCACCCTAGAGAGCAGGATCAGATACTTTACAACTACCATCAGATTTTACAACATAAACAGGAATTGGAGAATGGTGAACTAAATATTCACTAACAGAACCTAATAATAACTTTTTAAATGGATTCAATCCACGAGATCCAACCATAATCCTATCGAATGGTCCACACTCTTTTATATATCTTATTATTTCATGTCTAACATCACCATGTAATACTTGGGCATTTAAATTATTATCTAAAATAAACTATTGTAATAAAATTTTTAGGTGGATAATAATAATAATAATAATAATAATAATAATAATAATAATAATAATAATAATAATAATAATAATAATAATAATAATAATAATAATAATAATATATTGAATAATTGAATATAAATAATAATATTAATAATTGGTTTGAGTAATAAATATAAGTTTTGTTTTTTCTTTTTTTTTTTTTTTAAAAAATTTTATTTCAAATATTTTAAACTTACACCTTGATCTTTACAACGTTCAACATATTCTAATAAAATTCTTTCACCTGCATCAACATCTTGAGGTGGTGAAGTTCTAAAATTATCCACTGTTATGATATCTAAAATATCTCTTGAACTATCAATTGTCTTAAATGCTTCCAATAAAGCTTGATTTGAGGATAGAGATCCATCTACTGCTAATAAAACTTTCATTTTATTTTTAAATTTTTCTTTTTTTTATTATTACTTTTTTTAAATATATATAACTACTATTTAAAAATAAAAAAACAACAAATAATAATAAATTTAAAATTATCAAAACAATTATTTTAAATTAAATTAAAAAAAAAAAGTAAATAAGTTAAAGATAAATATTGTTTAGATATTTTTTAATCTATTATTTTTAATTAAAAATCGTTGTTTTTATAAATTTTTTCCAAAAATGGAAATTTTTTATTTTAATTTTTTTTAATTTTTTTTTTTTTCTTTTTTTTTAAAAAAACAAACTATTTTTTTTTATTTTTATTATTTATTTTATTTTTTTTTTCTTGGATTTTTTTCAAAAGGAATAAATTTTCCGAGATTTTAAAATAATTTATTTTTAATTTGATTTTAAAATTAGAATTCTTTATTTTTATTTTATTTTATTTATTTTTTTTAAAATTTTATTTATTAAGTATTGGATATTGAATACTAGCTCGAGAAGAAGCTAAATAATTATTAAAACTATCTAAAGTTTGTGAAGGAGTTAAGAGTGAATTTAAATTTACATTATATTGATCAAATTTAGAGAGAAAAGAATCAATTATTTGTTTTGCTTGTTTAAGAGTATTTTGATCTTCATTTGGAATGATTGTAGTGGTATTATCAGAGTTTGAAAGATCATTTCTAAATAGTTTTGAAAAGAAACTAATTTGATTAAACAATTTTGAACTTGTCATAATTTGAATCATTTTACCACGACATTGAGGTCTAGCGCAACGATAAGAGGTTTCTTTATAGTTTTTAGAGACTTTTTCACATTCGGTGCATCGTAAATCCCAATCATTATATTGCTTCAAATAAGTTCTAATGTTTAATTGTAATTGATTAGCTAATTTCTTTAATGGGATTTTAGCATGACATTGGTTGCAATCGAAGCCAGATTCACTTTTACCCTCTGAATCAATCTTTACAATTCCAGTGAATTCATTATTTTGACCACAATATGGGCATTCGAAATTAAAGGATTTACATTGTTTATAACGAAGATCTTCAGTGGATAAAGTATAACGTGGTTTAAAATCTTGATTAGATTGTTGTTGTAAATGGTCAAATTGTTTTTGATATTTTGTACCAGTCATACCTAACCATTGAGCCAATTCATGTGGTTCCATACCGATTGGACCGGTATTACGTTGAATGGATGGTAAAATCTGTTGAGAAAGGTACCAATCGATATCAACATCTTGAATTGATTCAACATCTGAAGGAGCTCTTGCTCTATGATGCCATTCCTCTTTAATATCTGATGATGAATTGCCATGTGTGATAATGTAAGGTACTTGCTCACCTGGTTGGACATGTAAACCTTTAGCCCTCATTTGAAGTGCAACTTGAACATGTGGTTGAATATCGGCATCATTATACTCCTCTGGCTGTTTTGAGAGGGTCTTAGTGATAATGAATTTTTCCACAGCAAGTGTGTTATCTTTAATTTGTTGTTGAACACTCTCTAAATATTCCTTAATTAAAGAGAAGAGTGCAATCTTTTCTTCACCACCTAAAATCAAATTTAAAACCCATTGACCTATATCCTTAGTGAGGTCACAATAATCTCTACGAACAATATCGATACCTTTATTTTCTCTCTCACATTTGGTAGTGGTTGAATCGATACGGAATTCCTTCAAACAAGCATATTTCTTCTTTTTAAATAATAATAAACGTTTGAAAATACCATCTAAACCAATTTCCATTACACTACCACGATATTGGTCATTGATTTTCTTTTGAATTTCTTTACCAATGGTTTCAGCTTCATTGAAAGTACCGACACCAGTGTAGATCATAAGGGAATCAGTATCACCATAGATTACATCATAGCACATTTTATTAACGATGGAAGCACCCTTTTGAAGATTTTCTCTACCCTTTCTAGTGACCAACTCTGCCAATGGTAATGCATAGAATCTACTATGAGAGAAACCTAAGCAACCATACATTGAATTTGCAATTAACTTAACGGCTTGTTGTTGAATATCATATTGTGCTTTTATTATTTTATTCTTTTCTTGCTCCATTCTCTTTTTAATTTCTCTTCTCTTTGAAACCAAACCATGTAATACCTTTGGAAGTATACCTTTTTCAATGGAAGATGGTGGTGGCATTGCTTCTTCCCATTTACCATCATCTCTTTTAACACGATTAATAGTTGTAAAACAAACATTATACTCTTGAATAATTGATGGATACAATGAATTGAAATCTAATAATACAACATAACGATCATAGAAATCAATTTTTGGATCAAGTACTAAACCACCACTATATGCTGCATGATTATCTTTATCTTTAGCACCACCACCACCACCACTACTACTTGATTTTTGATAAATTTTATCTGGTAATAAATATTTCTTTTCATGGAAATTATGTAATAATAAATATTCAATTCTTTCTGCTCTATTTGATTTTAATGATTTATCCCATTGATTACCTGCTAAATTTGTTAATTGTTTTGTTAACGGGAATACTAATAATTTGAAAATTAATAAAAATATAATATAACAATCATTTTCATTAATTTCAATAAAAATATTTAATCTAAAAAAAAAATAATAAATTATTAATAAATATTCTATATTCTATATATATTAATTATTAATTTATAAATTTTATATTTACTTTTTAGTTGTTTCAAAATATGGTTCAATTGATAAATAATTAATTTCAGGTTTATTAATTGATAATTGATTTTTTGATAATTCAACTAATGAATAATTCTTTTCTTTTGGTAAAAATTCTTTACAAACCAAATAGGAATCACAAATTAAACGACCAGAGATATGATTGAATCTATCGAAACTTGATCTTTTAAGACGACCAATGAATGCCCATTCCATAACTTTTAATTTCTCTAATCTATCTAAAATGACCTCAATATCATAGCCAATGATATTATGACCTGCGAAAACATCTGGATCAGCATTTAAAACGGTTTCACAAAAGAATGATAATAGATTTCTTTCAGAGGTACAAATGGTAACATTTTGTTTAGTAGTTGAAGCACCTGGTTTTTGAAAATCTGGTGGGAAAACTTGACCTGTCAATGGACGAATGGCAGTGATATACTTGATAGAATCTTGATTCTCTGTTGGACCATCGGCTGATATTGATTCATGAATCACTGAACTAATCATTACAACCTCATGTGAGGAGCCTTTCATAACTGATTTGGTACTGATACTCATTACGGTCAATGGTGGTGATGGTTCATTTTTGTACATACTTGGTTTAATGGATTTAAAGGATTTAACAGTGGCTTCATAACGAGCGAATGATTTCTTTTGATCGAAATTCAATGTGATACCTGACACTGTTAACCAAGTTGGACCCATAATCTTTCTCTTTATCAAGAAAAGCTCGACAGGTGATGATGTTATGCCATAGGCGCATCTAAAAGTTGAACCTTTGATATCATTTGGGAAAACCATCTGATTGGATGGGTAACTTAATTTCCAAACATAATGTTGTTCACCTACCGGACCGTTCTTGTGGGGTACAGAATAATCGAATGCACTTGTTCTCTTTACCTTTTTCAATTTGTAATCTTTAATTTTTGATCTGTCAACCAATTGTTTCAATTCTGCCTCAATCATTGTATCGGTGACTTGAATTGTAGTGGATTCACCATCCTGATCCAATTTATAATCTCTTGGTAAAAAGAATACATTTCTCTCCATCTTTTCAATGATAATACAACATGAGGCATATTTAAGTGGTACTTTTGTAACTGGTTCATCAGTGATTGAAGTTTGTTTAGTTGCGCCACCACCACCACCTGGTTTATTTGATTTAGAAGCTTGTAATTTAACTTTACCAAATAGAATGATTCTACCTTGCTTATCCTCTTCAGTTGTCAATAAAAAGAAATCCAACGATCCATCCATATTCATCTTTAAAAGATCACTATTCTTTGGCATAATCTCTTCTAATTTCTTTACCAAAACAACACTATCAACACCAGTTTTACTCCACCAATCTTCTTGATTCGTTTGTTTTGGTGATATAAATTGTTGTGCTTGTGGTCTAGTTGGTAAACTCATACTATTAACTTTATTTAAATTTTTATTTGTTATTGTTGTAGTTGTTGTTGTGGTTGTTGTTTTTGTATTATTATTATTATTATTATTAGTTGTAATTGGATTATTAAAATCGAAATCAAATTCATAATTATCATCTAATTCAACACCCTCAGTTATAATAGTTTCAGTTGAAATGGTTGGTTTATTTAATAATGCTTCTTTCTCTAATTTCTTTTCTAATTCTAATTGTTTTTCTTTTAATTTTTCTAAATCTAATTCTGAATCTGGTGCACTTTGTAAATCATTAAGCATTGATTCAATATCCAATGATGACATTGTTCCACCACTACTTAATTCATTACTATTTAATGTTGAATTGGTTGAATTTAATGTATTCGAATTTGATTTTTTTAATTTATCAAAAAAGAACTTTAGGAAAAAGAAAAAAAAAAAAAAAAAAAAAAAAAAAAATTAATATTATAGATTATTAAAGATGATTATTATTATTATTTAATAATTAAATACTTACAGATTCATTATTTGAAGTTGATTTTGATTCAGTTGGATTATTAATAAATTGAATTATACGATTTTTTTCAGGAACGATTTCATTCTTTTTTTCTTTTGTTTTTTTAACTCTTGGTGTTTTAACTTTTGGTTCACCATTTTCATCTTTCTTTGATTTCTTTTTAACTTGTCTTTTTTTTTTACGGCCAACTTCAATTGCTTCTTCTTGATCACTATCATTGTTTTCACCATCACCACCACCATCTTCATCATCCTCATCTAAACTATAATCATCATCACTATTATCGCCATCATCATCTTCGTCCTCATCTTCATCTTCGTTATCACTTGTTTCACGATAACCACTATCACCTTCAATGAAATCTCTATTCTTTCTTTTTCTCTCTTCTTTATCGAATTCAGTTTCTTGTTCTTTCAATTGTTCTAATCTCTTTCTTTCATCATCCTCTTCTTGTAATTGATCTGTTCTTTTCTCACCATCTCTTGCTCTCTTTATTTGTTCTAATGATTTTAATGTTGAAACATCTGTAATTGATTTCTTTTCTCTTTTTGGTCTATTCATTTTTTTATTTTTTTATTTTTTTTTATTTTATTTTATTTAAAATAAAATTATTTTGTTTTTTTTTCTTTTTATTTTTTTTTTTTTTTACACTTATAAAATTAATTATGTGTAAATAAAAACAAATAAGAAAAAAATGTTATAGTATACTATTGAATGTAAATAATTTAAAAAAATAAAAAAAAAAATATAAAAATTTTAAAAAAAAAAAAAAGAAAAAAACCGCCAAAAAAAAATCTTTTTTTTTTTTAAAATATTTTAGCGCCAAACCAAAAATAAAAAAAAAAAAATTAAATAAAACAAAAACTTAAAAAAGAAATTAAATAAAATTAACCAATTCAATCAAATATTTTATAAAAAAAAAAAAAAATACTTTAGAAAAAGTAAAAGAGTAAATTTAAATTAATAATTGTTCAAAATCGATTTCTTTATTTAAAATTTCTTTATAAAATAAAAGTTTTTTTTTTTTTTTTTTTTTTTTAAGATCTTAAAGATACTTTAGTAATAAATGGTTTTGGTTCTAAAGTAATACCTAAAATTGCTACTTCATCATATAATTGATTTTTATTTGGTCTTGAAAATTTAAAAGTTTTAAATAATTTTGTACCAAAAGAGAATAATTCATCTTCACTTAAATTTTTTCCAGGGCAAACTCTTGGACCAGTTGAAAAAGTGACTGTTTGAGGTGGTGAATTTTCAATGAAACGTAATGGATTAAATTCCAATGGATCAGTGAAAACTTTATCACAATTTGAAGCTGAATAAATATTACTAATGATTTGAGTACCTTTTGGAATTAAATAACCACCGATTTCAGTATCTTCACTACAAAGATGTGGTAAACCTAATGGTACAGGTGGAGATCTTCTTAATGTTTCTTTTACACATGCATTAAATAATGGATAATTATTCTTTTCAATTAATTTTGGAAAGTAAGATTCATTATCATTTTCGGTAGTGGTAGCAGTAGTATTGGTATTAGTATTTTTACAAATTTCATTATATAATTTCTCTTGAATTGATTCATGATTTGATAGGAATAAAATCATCCATTCTAATGCAGAACTTGTTGAATCAGTACCACCAACTAATAAATCTAAAACAATATATTGAATTGCATCAATTTTAATTGTTTGTGATGGGTCAGATCTAATTTGTAAAATTAAATAATCAATGAAACATTTTGGATTATCTTGATCCAATAATTCAACTTTCTTATCAACTCTTGGTTTAATGAATTTTGACATTCTATCACAAATTTCTTTTAATTTTTTATGTGATTCAAATGGTCTTAAAACTTTAATATAATCAGATGGCATTCTACTTAAAACAACTAATAATTCCTCAGAGGCATGAATAAAATCTAAAATATCACTTGGAATCAATTCATCTTCATATGGTATAGTTTCACTAAATAAATATGAATAAATAATATTAAATGATAATCTTTTTAAATATGGTCTTATAAACATCTTTTTTTTTATGTTTAAAAAAATAAATAAATAAATAAATTAATAATTTAGGAATTAATTTTTTTAAAAAAATAAAAAAAAAAAAATTTTAAAAAAAAAAAAAAAACTTACAGTATCACTTTTTGATTTTAATTGTTTTTTAATAAATTGATCAAATCTGAAATATTCTTGATTAAATAAACCTTCTAATAAACGAGTTTTTGATTTTGTTAAAGAAATATTTAAGATACCTCTAATTTTTTTCCAATATTCAGTTTGAGTGAAACCAATGTTTTGATTCTTTCCAACAACTTCAAATGATGGTAATAAAATTCTATCCATAAAAGATGTTGAATTTAAATGGAAAGCTTCAACAATAACATCAGGCTCATTTAAGATAACAGTGTCATAGGAACCGAATTTCATTGAAAATACTTTTCCATATTTTTGATAAAGCTCATTTAAAGATAAATGTTGTTTACCAGGTTTTAATTTATACAATCCACCAATAAATGGTAAATTAATTGGTCCCGGTGGATATTTATTTTTTCTTTTACTATCAAACTATTAAAAAAAAAAATAAAAAAAAAAAAAATTAAATTTAAAAAGATAAAAAAAAAAAGAAATGTTAATATGTTGTGAAATTTTGGGAAAAAAAAAAAAAAATCTGGATCTTTCAAAGAAATTTGTGTATGAACGGATGGATTTTAATGGGGTTTTTTTTTTTTTTTTTTTTTTTTGACTTTTAATTATTTGATTGGTTCATATTGTGTTTATTTATTTATATAAAATATAACATTACATTTTTGTAAATTATAAAAGTTATCATAAAAATGATAACTAATAATAATGTGGCCATTGGTATTCTAATAATTCAATTTAAAGAAAATTATGTACAAAAATGTTAATATTGAATTTAATAATTAAATAAATACAATAAATAAATACAATAAATAAATAAATAAATATATAAAATAAAATAAAATAAATGATTTTATAAAAAATGAAAATTATTTGAAATTATTTGAATTTTATAAAAAAAAATAATAAAAATAAGAAAAATAATAATAAGAAGAAAATTAATTATTGAGAATTATTTTTTTTTTTTTTTTTTTTTTTTTTTTTTTTTTTTTTTTTTTGTAAAATTAAATTTTTAATAATACTAAATATAATATATTTTTTTTTTATTTGGAAACCACGTGCAAGGACTTATAATTGGTTATAATTATTATTTATTATTAGTTGAAATGATAAATGTATATTTATATTTTTTTTTTTTAAAACTTATAAATAGTAAATTGTAAAAAAAAAAAAAAAAAAAAAAAAAAAAAAAAAAAATAAATAAATAAATAAATAAATAAATAAATAAATAAATAAATAAATAAATAAATAAATTAATAAAATAAAATTAATAAAATATAAAATAAAATGAATATAAAAAACAAAACTCCAAATCAAATGATAACAATAACAAAACAACAAACAATCTCAAATTACAATTAATTAAATTTAACAATACTATATGCCTGCTTCTACAGTACTGTATGATGCTATTTTTTTTAAATTTAGTGTTTGTTAGGAGTAATTGTGGTAGAGAGAAAAAAATAAAAACAAGGTGTATTTTTTTTTTTTTTTTTTATTTTTTTGAGTGGTTAAAATTTGAGGTGGGGTGTTGTTGTAGTTGTTGTGTAATAAATTTGACAAAAATAAACTAATTTTTGATGAATGAAAATGAGAAATTAATTGAATGGATGGCAAACACACATTCACACAAAATTTAAATTTAAAAAAAAAACCACAAAAAATTTAAATTTAAAAAATTAAAAAATAAACCAAAAAACACACACACTCAAATATAAAGAGTTTAAATTATTATTTTTTTTTTTAACTAACAATATATTGTGAGATCAAATTAATTAACTATAAAAAAATTGGTGTGTTTGTACTCATTTTTGGGCCCCATTATGATGTTTTCTTTAAAAATTAAAAAAAAAAAAACAAATTATTAATTTCCAAAAAAAAAAAAAAAAAAAAAAAAAAAAAAAAAAAAAAAAAACTTTTAAACAATGAAAAAAATCGAAAGGATGAGGGGTTAAATATTAATTCTACATGTTTTAAAAAAAAATTATAAAATAATAAATAATATAAAATTAAAAAAAAAAAAAAAAAAAAAAAAAAAAAAAAAAAACTATAAAATCTTAAAATTTTAAAAAATTAATTGCTGTTATACAATTAAAGGATTTGAGATGGTCGAATATTATATAAATATTATTTCCACTATTATATTAGTGGTAATGCTTGTTGTGTATTATACTAAATTTATACAAATAATAAATTTATTTATAAATATGTACGCAAAGGGGTTTTTTTTTATTTTTGCAAATATATATATTTTGAGGTAGATTTTTTAATAAAATAACAATTGGAGGGAAGATTTTATTATTATTTAAATATTAAAAAAAAAAAAAAAAAAAAAATAAATCAAATTAAAACATGAAAAAAAGAAATAATTAAAAAAAAAAAAAAAAAAAAAAAATTACTACTAATAATAATAATAAAAGTAAATGTAAAGAATAATAATATTTGATAACATTTTTTGTTTAATTTTTTTTTTGTTTTTCTTTTTAAAAAAAATAATTTATTTCAATTATTAAGAAGTTAATACTTACTATCTTTTTTTTTTTTTTTTTTTTTAAACAAATAAATGGGATAAAAAAAAAAAAATTTAATAAAATTATATAAAAATAATGGTTGGTTGGTTATATAATAACAAGATTAAAATAAGTTTTTTTTTTTTTTAAATTTGATGATTTTGAATCTTAAAATTTTTTTTTTTTTTTAATATTTATTTATTTTATTAATTATTGAAAAAAAAAAAAAAAAAAA
>NC_007089.4:5440800-5495583 GCF_000004695.1 Dictyostelium discoideum AX4 | reverse complement strand
AAATCAAGCAAAATCATCAACAATACAACAACCAACTCAAACTCAACAATCAAATATAAACAATAATACAGCAAAACCAAGAGCTGCACCACCTCTTAAATTAGTTATAACGAATAGTAATCCAAGTTTAAAACAAAAGCCACAATCACAACAAACAATACCACAACAATCAGTACCACAACAATCAATACCACAACAAACAATTCAGCAATCAGTACCACAGCAACAACCAAATCAATCACAACAAGTAAATGTAAATCGTACCATAAATCCACAACAACAACAACAACAACAACAACAACAACAACAACAACAACAACAACAAAATATAAATCGTACAGCTCCTTTACCTCAACAATCAAATTATAAACCACAACCAGGTGTAATTTATCAACAACAACAACAAACACAGTATAGAGTTGGCACACCATTAACAATCAATAGATCACCAATGGTTGGAATGGTATCAAAACAACCTATGAGTTCATCACAACAACAATCACAATCACAACAAAATATACAGAGAGTTCCTTGTCAAGGTAAATGTTGTGCAGGATTAGCAGTAAAACCATTGGTTCCAATTAATTCTATAACAGCTAAACCACCACCATATAGTACAATGGGTCCACGTGGACCAATAAGTGGTGGCTTTGTTAGAACTTCTCCAACTGGTGCAATCATTGGACCATCACCACAACAACAAACTATGAGTAGAGCAATGGTAAATAGTATGCCAATTCAACCACAAATTCAAATAAAACCAAAACCATCACCACTTAACAATGGTGGTATTCCAATAACCACAACAACAACAACAACAACAAATCCATTAAATAAATCATCTCCTTCAACTTTAACACAATCATCAAATACTCTAGCATCATCAAATAATAATATAACAACTTCAAATTCATTATCCTCATCAACATCATCATTACCAACAACTTCCACTACTCCAACTACAAAACCAAAATCAAAACCTAGATCAAAATCAAATAGCAATTCACAAACATCATCATCAACAACATCATCATCATCAACACCATCAACACCAACAACCAATTCTACAAAAAATAAAGAAAATACAACACCAAATAAAGGTGATGATAGTGGAACTGATAATGAGAAATCATCATTATCAAATTCTAGTAAATTATTACCAACAGCCTATACAATGGATCAAGTATTACCATTTAATCCTAATCAAATGTTTTTAGGTCCAGAAGATAAATATATAAAATCTGCAACTCGTACCTATCATAAAATACCAACCAATCCATCAGTAATGTCGAATAATAGGGGCGCAGAAATACCGAGTAGTTTAGAATACATTCTCGATATCCCAATTATTCATGATGAACCTTCCTCTAAAAATAATCCAACTTGGGGTCGTTTAATATTAGATGCTTTAAGAAGATTAGTTGCAAATAAAAAAACAACAAGAGTAAAATATATATATATATAAAAAAAAAAAAAAAAAAAAAAAAATATATTTTTATTAATATATATATATATGTATTTATTTATTTTATTAGATAACAGAAAGATTAAAATTAGATAATATGTATAAAGATATGGATAGTAGATCAAATCAGGATAAATTAGATTGGAAGAATGGTTTAGTAAATGAAGCACAACTTAATTATCTTTTAAGTTTTTTATCAAATACAATTCCATTTCCAGATACACCTGAAAAAAATAAAAATAAATATTTATCAAGTAGTGACTCACAAATTATAAATAGTAATGATCAATCAAATAGTTTAAATAGCAACAACAGCAGCAACAATAGTACTACTAATAATAATAATAGTAGTACTACTACCAATAGTACTAATAATATTATTAATAATAATAATAACAACAACACATCAAGTGTCCCAAATTCAACAAATAATTCAAATAATTCATCACCTGAACAACAAGATGTAATTGATATGGAACTTAAATTAGAACCTGATAATTCTATGAATTTTCCAATTGAAATTAATATGGATAGTTTAGGTTCATATATTGATGATTCTTTTACTTTTGATAATAGTTCTTATGATGATACAGCTACTATTAGTAGTGATGATAAAAATTTACCAATAACTACAGTTATGCCACCAACAACATCAACTACCTCAACTCCACAAACAATAACAAATACAATTCCAACCACAACACCAACTATTATATCACCACCAACAATTACAACTACAACTACAACAACAAAAACAACATCACCTCCAACTATAACAACAACAACATCACCTCCAACTATAACAACAACAACATCACCTCCAACTATAACAACAACAACCACAACAATAAATAGTATCACTCCAACAACTTCTACATCCTCAACTATCAATTCTAATACAACACCTATGTTAGATATTGTAATTGATCCAGTTATTTCTTTGGAACTTTTAGATGAAAATCATCAACAACAACAAAATAAAGAGGTAAAAGAAGAAAATGTACATTCAAAACAACAACCACCACAACAACAACAACAACAACAACAACAACAACAACAACAACAACAACAACAACAACAACAACAACAACAACAACAACAACAACAAGAAGATTTTATGATTCAAGTCCAAACATCAGATTTAGAAACACAAACACAAATTCAACAAGATAAAGAAGAGATTCAAGTGAAACCAATTGTAGATAGTAAAAAAAGTGGAAATTCACCAACACAAATTCAACAACAACAACAACATCAACAACAACAACATCACCATCAACATAATACATTAACTCAAGGATTTGAATTTGGTATGATGATGGATATAATGAATTCACCAAGTAGTACCTCATCAATGAAAAGAAAAAGAGATGATGTTGATCAACCAATCAATCAAATTAATAATTCATCAATGGTAGTTCAACAAAATAATGATTTCTTTTCAGATTTTAATACAATTGAAGCCCCATTCAGTTCATCTCACCATTCTTCACAATTATCATTTCAAACACCTTTTAGTCCTGATATTGTAATTGATAGTGATTTTCAAAATAAAAAGCGTATTGTTTCTTAAATAAATAAAAAAAATAATAATGATAAATAAATAAAAGTATAAAAAAAAAAAAAAAATATATATATAAAGTCATAAAACAAAATAAATTTTTTTTTTTTTTTTTTTTTTTTTTTTTTTTTTTTAATAACTAAAATAATATTAATTATAATAATTTTTATTTATATATTTTGATTTTATATTTTTTTTATTTATTTCTATTTAATTGTTAAATTTTTTTTTAGTATGTTTTTTTATTTATATGTATATTTAATTTTATTATTTTATTATTTTATTATTTTTTAAATTATTTTAAATAAGTTTGAAAAGTAAGACAAGTAACATTTCTATTTGATTGATCAGTTAATGTTAATTGACCTTTATATTGACCATGTGGAGTGAAGATTGGAACTTTAATAGAAGTTGAATAAGTGAATGGACCTGCAGAAACTGGACAACTTAAAACTTTACAAATATCATTATGGAATGTTGGAAGTTGACGCCAACCACCATTAATAAAGAATGCAACATTAAATATTGATGAACCTGATGTTATTTGTTCATTTAATGATCCTTCTAAACTTATTGTAACTTCTTTTCCAACTAATGGTGGATCTGGTAATAATGTAAGTTTATTAATTTTAAATGTTGGATTAATATTACCGTCACAATAATTCCATATATCACCATTTACAATCAAAATTAACATAAAATTTATTAATAATAATAATATAGTTTTTATCATTTTTTTATTTTTTTTATTTTGATTATTTATTTTTAATAATTATTAAATTTTTTTTTTTATATGTATAGAAAATAAATATAATAAAAAAAAAAAAAGAAAAAGAAAAAAAAAAAAAATTATTATTCAAAATTAAAAAAAAAAAAAAAATAATAAATATTATAAAATAATAAAAATAAATAATAAAAATAATAAAAAAAATTGAATCATATTAAAAATAAAAAAAAAAAAATAATAAATATTATAAAATAATAAAAATAAATAATAAAAATAATAAAAAAAATTGAATCATATTAAAAATAAAAAAAAAAAAACCAGAGAGGGTTAGAATAATTATAAATGCATTTTTATAAATTGTTGATTAACTTTAAATAGTAAATCTCTAATATCCAATTTCAATTTTTAAAGGGTTTTTTTTTTTTTTGTTTTTTTTTTTTTTTTTTTTTTAATTTAAAAAATATTTAAAACAAATAATCAAAATTAAAATAATTAAAAAAACACCCATCTTGTAAGATTTATCTTTTTTTTTTTTTTTTTTTTTTTTTCACCACAAAAGAAAAATAAAATAATTTTAAATCTGTTTTTTTTTTTTTTTTTTTTTTTTAATGAGAACCCCAAAAACTAATTTATTATAAAAAACTATAAATACTTAAGAAACTTTGGAGTCGACTCAACAATGTTGAGGTTTTGTTTGTTTTGATTTTTTTTTTTTTTTTTTTTCAGTAAATAAATATTTATTTTGGAATTCCTTTAGATTGAATAAGCTAAGGTGGTTGCAAAAGTTAAACATGAGATGTTTTTGTTATTTTGGTCAGTTAATTGAAGAGTACCTTGATATTGACCCTGTTAATTTAATTTAATTTTTTTTTTTTTTATTAGTAATTTGAATATTATTTGTAGTAAAAGAAAAGAAGAAAAGAAAAACAAAAAAAGTGTTTAGATTTTAAAAACTTACTGGTGGAGTAATGAATGGGACATTAATAGTAGTGTTAAAAACGAGTGGACCTGGTTGAACTGGACAAGAGAGTAATTTGCAAACATCGTTTTTGAAAGTTGGAAGATTTCTCCAAGCACCATCAATGTAATATTGGAGACTAAAGACTGATTCACCTTCAGTAACTTCATCACTTAAAGAACCTGCTAATTTGACGAAAGCTGCTTTACCAATTAATGGTGGATCTGGTGAAACTGTGAGTGTATCAATTGTAAAAGTTGCATCAATATTTCCTGGACAATAGCTCCAAATATCGGCACTTGAAATTGCAATACATAAAACAACAAAAATTAAGGCTGTGATTGATTTAATTGACATTTTTTTATTACTTTTTTTTTTTTTTTTTTTTTTGTGCGAATTATTAAAATGAAAATAAAAAAAAAAAAAAATAAAAAAAAAAAAAAAAAAAAAGAAAAAAAGAATTTTGAAAAAAAAAAAAAAAAATAAAAAAAAAAAAAATTTAAAAAAAAAATAAAAATTTTAAAAATAATTACTTTTTATTCAAAATATCTCTCAAGCAAATGGATATGGCTCTTGTGGTGACACAAAAAAAAAAAAAAAAAAATATAAAAATAAATAAATAAAAAAAAAACAGAGATTAAAATATAGAAATGGTTTCACTGGAAAATTATAAAGAATTTTCATTCTCAAATTTTTTTTTCCAAACAAAAAACCCCCTTTAATTTTTTTCAAAATATAAGTGAATGATGTTTAAATAAATGATAATAAAAAAAAAAAAAAAAAAAAAAAAAAAAAAAAAAAAAAAAAAAAAAAAATTACACTAGTGTAGGATTTAATATATAAATTGTTAATTAAAATATATTATATATATAAATTATAAACTATTTTTATTGTTATAAAATTTTGAACTACTATTATTACATTAAAAACACATTATTATTATTTTTTTTTTTTTTTTTTTTTTTTTTTTTTAATAAGGTTCTATAAAATTAAATCATGTATATATATATATTTTTTTGTTTTTTTTTTTTTTTTTTTTTTTTTTTTTTTTAATATGATATCATTAATTTAAACATCATTCGAATCAATTTCAGTTTGACCATTTTGTTCAAGTGATAATCTCTTTGCTTGAATTTCTGATACTAAAAGTTTTTCTTCTTTTATTTCTTCTTCATCTTTTTGTTTTTCTTCATTATCATTATTATTTTCAAGAATAATATTATCATTTATTTGTTCTCTACTAAATTGTTCAGAACTAAATTTACTTGCTTTACTTGTTTCTTCATCACTTGTAAAAACAGCCATATGATCTTTTGGATTTGATTCAATTGGTTTCTTTTTTTCTTTTTCAGAAGATATTTCATCGGAATCATCATCAAGATTTAAAACATTACCACCGAAACCATTAATTTTTGGACCAGAACCATTTGAAGATTTGGAAGATTTTGTTCTTTGAGAATGTGATGAAGATTTTGTACTTGTTACAAAAGTTTGACCAAGTTCTAAACCAACTGTTATCATTTTAAAGAATTTAGTACCAAACAATAGAATGATACTTAACATTGTTGTAATTAAAGCACAAATACAAATGATTGTAGTTTGAGTTGTAACGGTTGGTGACGAAACCATAATTGGAATTACAATGAATAAACAAAATGTGATAATATAAACACTGGTAGTAATTGGTTTTGATTCATTAAATTCTTCAATATCGACAACTTTAATTTTAAATGAAATAAAACATGCAACCAATAGAATTAAACCATGGAATACCAATAGCAAATAAAGTGCAATTGAACCTTGATCACTTGATGCACAAACATTTCTATATTCATATTTTGTTAATGAGTCAATACCAGTTCTAGATTCAGCTACAATATCACCCAATGCTTGCCAAATTGAGAGAATTACAATATCAATTATAACAATACCACTTACCCATGGATATAATTTCCAATTTGTAATTGCACGTTTCTTTAATTTTGGATTATCAAATAATAACCAAATTCTCCAATTCTTTACCATTAAATTACCCAAGAAAATTGTATACCCCAAACTTAATAACCAAACTCTACTACGACAACTACCATCGGTTGGTGATCTTGCAAACATTATACACCCAACAAAAATTACAATACAACCAAATAAAATTAATAAACAAAATATTGGACTTGATGATTTAATAACTTTTGCTTCTTTAAATTTAATAACAATTATCATTGAAATTAAACATAAAAATATACAAAATCCTGAAACAACTGTAACACCAATTTTTAATGATTCTGGATAATCAACCTAAAAAAAAAAAAAAAATTATATATTAATAAATTATTATTATTATTTTTTATTTTTTTTTTTATAAAAAATTAATTATACTTTACAAATTCAATTGGAATTGTATATAAACCAAAATAAATTACAGTTGAATCACCATATGATGGTAAAATTTTAGTATTTGCTCTAAATTGAGTATCATTAATCCAATTACCAGAAAATTGTAAACCAATTGATTCAAGAATTGGATCAGATTTATATGGTGCATATGAAGTATTCATTAAATTTTCTAATTCAATTTTAGTTTTTGTTTGAATATCAATTGGTACTCTAAAACTAAAATCATCCATAAAGATTGCATCTTTTCTTGATAAATTTGTAAAAAATGAATCAAATGCTGGCCAATCATCATTGATAACGTGGTTTGCATAAGTGATGAAAAGATTTGTCCAATTGGTTAAATAACTATAAGCAACATCTGAACCAAATTGATAATGACCAGGATAACCAGTAACACCAAGACCAAGACCACCGGAATCCATAATAGCTTTTTGAACGGACATATCGTCTTGAGACATACCAATTACATCTGCACCATTTTCAATTAATTTTTGAGCTGCTTTATAAGAAACTTCTGGATTATACCATGAACCAGTATGAATGTCAAGGAATGTAATATTTGATCTAGCATATTTAGCACCAATATAAAAACTATTATCACATGATAATGTATTAATTCCAATACCTGGTGAAACGAAACCAACTACACCAGTTTTTGTTGCAAGACCAGCATAATAACCCAAAAGATAATGAAGTTCGAATGAATTAAAATTTAAAATTACAACTTTTGGTAAAGTTGGTACTAATTTACTACCTCTAATAATCCAATAAATTGGTTCATCCTTATACTTTGTTGCATATTTTACACCCAATGAAAAATGAATTACTGATGAAACAACTATTAAATTTGCACCTTTATCAACTGAATCTTGAATAGCATGTTCAGCTTCTAAAGTTGATTCTTCCAAATGTTCATAATAAATTGAAAATGGATACATATGTAATTGACTTTCGGCTAAAACTCTTGCTTCATTCATCATATAATTATAACCAAGATCTGATTTATCACCAGATAAAAGTACTGAAATTTTACATGTTTTATTTTGTCCATTTATAACTTTAAATAAAAATATAAAATATATTAAAAAATAAATAAAATTTTTAATTTTCATTTTAAAAAAACTATCACCCGATTTTTTTTTGTTATATTTTATTTTTGGAAAGAAAAAAAAAAAAAAAAATTTTTTTTTTTTTTTATATATATCTAGTTATATAGTTTTTAAAAATCTTAAGTTTTCTATTTTTCTATAAAAAAAAAAAAAAAAAAAGGAAAAAAAAGGTCTTTTTAAAATAAGATGATAACAAAAAAAAAAAAACTTTTCAATATTTTTTTTATTTATTTATTATTTTTTTATTTTTTTTTTTCTTATCAAAAAGTTTTAGACGGTTTAAGATTTTTTTTTTTTTTTTTTATTATAGTTCTAGGCCTATGGAAATCAGATTAAAAAAAAAAAAAAAAAAAAAAAAAAAAAAAAAGCAGTTCATAATAGACATGTCTTCAAATTAACATATTGCACAAAGTTTTTTTTTAATTTTTTTTACTAATATACATTCCTTCTTTTCAATGGTTTAAAAAAAAAAATAAAAAAAAAAAAAATTTCTGTGCAAGACAAAAAGATAAAGATGATGCCATTGGGGTGCTTTGTAAGGAAAAAATAAATAAAAAAATATAAATAAAATACGAAAAAAATGAAAATAATTGGATAAATTTGATTGGTTGCATTTTTAAAAAATTTATCGTCTTTTTTTTTTTTTTTTCAAACACTTTCAGATATTTTTTTTTTTTTTTTTTTTATTAAATATTGGACCAATTAGAGATTAATAGTCCTTTTTATTTTGAAAATATTTTTAAAATCATTTTATTTTATTTTTAATTTTTTTTTTTTTTTTTTCTCCAATTTTCCAGATTCTTTGCAAAGTGTCGTCTAATAAATCATTCTAATAACAAAAACGAACGCTCGTTCTTAAAATCTTTTGATTGGACAGTTTATTTATTTTTTTTCAAAAAATATAGATATACATCAAAAGATTCGTATCGATTGGAGCAATCAGCGAGTGAGAGATATTAAAAAAAAAAAAATTTTGCAAAGAAAAAGAATACTAAAACGAATATCACAATACTCTTTTTCAACTAATTTTAAAGATATTTTTCATTGTCAGTGTTTTGTGTCAATCACTAAAAAATATTATGATTGTGCACATTACTCGAAATTTACATTTTTTTAAAAAAAAAAAAAAAAAAAAAAAAAAAAAAATGTGAAAAAAACATTAAAAAAAAAAAGTATAAAAGAAAATAAATTTTGTACAAATCAAATCATTATATCATTACATTTTTTATCATTACAATATTGTATTATTACCTTTTTTTTTTTTTCATAAACTGTACTTGTATCCTATTTCAAATAATTATCAATAATTTCCAATCATCCAAAAAATGAGATTAAACTTATTATCAATCATTTTAGTTATCTTTGCTCTTGCAACTTCCGCTTTAGCTCACCGTGACAATAACTGTCCAAAATCTCCATACTTCCCAGTTGCACCAGTAAGTTTTTTTTTTTTTAAACAGTTTACTTTTTTTTTTTTTTAAACAGTTTACTTTTTTTTTTATACAGTTTACTTTAAAACAGTTTACTTTTTTTTTTTTCCTATTGGAAATAAATTATTTTTTTATTTTTATTAACATTTTTAATTTTTTAAAAATTTATTTATTTTAGGCTGATTTAATTAAAGCTGAAGATTTATCACCAGCCGATAAAGTCTTCCATGAAACCAATATGAGAGTTGCAATCGATGTAACCAAAGCAATTAACCAAAAATTCGGTGCTGCCATCTTCCACTCCAATGGTACTTTAATGTGTACTGGTGTAAATACTGGCCAAACATCTGCAATTTTACATGGTGAGATCCGTGCTATTTTAAATTGTTCAGAACTTTATGGTAAGACCACCTGGGAAGGTTATTACTTGTACACCACCGGTGAACCATGCCCAATGTGCTCTGCTGCAATCATGTGGGCTAAATTCGATAAAGTTATCTTTGCTTCCTATGTCTCTAACATGTATTGTGAACGTTGTTTCAACCAATTACCAATGGATGCTGTTGAAATCTTCAAATTAGGTTATGGTATTAACAAGAACACTGTTGTCATTGGTGGTGTACTCCAAGAAGAAACCGACGTCTTCTTCCCATCATTATGTAGCACTGGTTCCAAATGGGGTGTCACTCCACTTTGTCAAGAAGGTTGGAATAGAGATTGCCCAAGAAAATCAAGATACTTTGGTTTCTAAATGATTTCACTCCAAATTACACAAGAAGATCATTTCCAATAAATCTATAATTAAATAATTTATTATTTAAAAAAAATAAATATTTAATTAATATTAAAATTAAGTTAATATATATATATATATATATTTTTTTTAATTTTTTTTTTTTTTTTTTTTTTTTTTTTTATAATTTTAATTTTTATCTTTTCCCTTTTTTTAACAAAATATTATTGAATAAATTTCTATAATTCCTTTTTACATCCTTTTCTGATTCATTTAAAAATTAATTCTTTCTGAGGAAAACCTTTTTAGGAAAAAAAAAATAAAAAAAAAAATTAAAGTCAAGCTTTTTTTTTTTTTTTTTTTTTTTTTTTTTTTTTTTTTTTCAAAATAATTGTAATAACATATAAAATTAAATTATAATATTTTAAATAGATGGAGGGAATATTTTTAAAATTTATTACTCATTGAATTTATTTGGATTGAATAGCTTTTAGATGCAATTGTATCAACTATGTAAAAATGAAATTAATAATTCAATTCAATACAATTTGTATCTATTAAGTATTTCGTTTAAAAAACTATTACAACAATTTCACATTCAATTGAATGAAAGTAGGGTAGTGGTGATAAAAATAATAAAGTTATTGTGGTGGTACTGATAAAAATAATAATAATAATAATAGTAATAATAATAGTAATAATAATAGTGATTATTGAGCAGATTAATTAACTTGAGTTCAATTAAAAATTAAAGAATATAGATAAAAATATTAAATCAAATGCAATTATATTTCAACAATTACATAATAATACAATTGGATTAAATATTCAAATTATTATAGAACAAATCAAAAAATTAGATTCAAATGAAAAAAAAGGAAACCTAAAAATATTATTAAAAAGGATTCATCACCGAGTTTAGAGTATTGGAGAAATGAAACGAAATTTAATGAATCAATCCAAGCAATTAAAATGAATAGTTGACAAATCCAAATTTAAATAAGTTATCAAAAATCAAAACACATAATAATATTCAAATCGTAATTTTTTTTTTTTTTTTTTTTTTTTTCTTTGTTAATTAATCGACTTTTTGTTTAGACCATTGAGTTGAGCCTGTACGGAATTCAAATTGACCTTTTGGATTATTAGTAAAACCACTTTGGAATTCAATCGCCACAGCACAGATAAAACCAGGTTGGCAAGGTTTATAATTATTTTTTCTTTCATAATTTGGCTAAATTTTCATATTACCTACCCTAATAACAAAATTCTATGTATTATTTCATTGATATAATACCTTTAAAAGTGAATATACATTTCTTTGGGTTGAGGTTCAGCGTACGATAATTTTTAAAAATGAATGATTTGATGAATTCCCAATTCTATTTAAGTTTTACCATTAAATAGAGTTGACACGATGATTATATAATAATCTTTTTTTTTTTTTTTTTTTTATTTTTTTTTTTTAAAAAAAAAGATTATAAAATCTTATTTTTTGAATTTCGTTTGTAGTTTTATTTCTCAAACATATTTCAATATATATATTTTTTATGAAGTTAAAGGGAAAAAAAAAAATAAAAAATCTTCTCACAAAATCATATTATCTTTTAAATACTTATTATCATTTATATAAAACATCTTTATTATTAAATATTAATATATTATTAAGATAAAAAAAAACTTTTTATTTTTGTTTATTTTTAGATATTTTTTTAAAAAAATATCTTAAGAATCAAATGAAAATACAATGAATTTTTTTTTTTTTTTTTTTTTTTTATTTTTTAATATTTTACAACATTTTTATTGTTTTATTTATTTGTTTATAAGATGTGTTCTTCGAAAGTAGCATGATGATCGTGGTGATGGGAGGTAGAGACATGACCGTGACCGTCAACAGAGATGTAGTGGTGGTGATGACCTTTGATTGAGACTTTACCGTGGTGGTGTTCTAAGTGGAAGAGTGAGTGGTCACCGTGTAAGTGGTGTGAGAGGTAAACTTGTTTATGGTCACCAATTGAAACGTATTTACCGCAATGGGTTCTTAAGGCAACTTTGCTTCCGTGGTTTTCGATATGGAAGTGAGTGTGATGATCGTGATGACCGTGGTGGGTCTTGACGTGATCGTGTTCAGCGCTTAAGTAGTGACCGTTGTGTGCTTTGAATGCTCTATAATATTATTATAAATAAATTTAAAATTAATTAATTAAAATTTTGAATTTTAAATTACATTATTATTAAATAATAATTTAAAAGTTATAATTAATAATTTACCTGTTACCCATTGTATGTATATATTATTTATAAAAAGTTTTTTATATTGAATGATTAAAAAAAAATTTTCAATTTATTGTTTTTTTTTTTGGCCTGAAAAAAAAAAAAATCTTGACCAGTTTTCCAACTGTTTCTGAAAAATAATAAAAAAAAAAATAAAAATAAAAAAAAAATAAAAATTGTCTGAAAATTTCATTTTATTATTCAAAAATATCAACTGAAACGCACGTCATCATTTTACTTGAAAAAATGGCACAAAATTCTAAAAACACATCTTTATTTCTCAAGTGTTATCCAAAATTATATTATAGGGTGGGAAATATTAAAAAAAATAATCAATTTGAAAAGTCAGAACCTTCTAAAAAAAAAAAAAAAATAATAATAAAACAACTAAAAGATTGGGTGTTTAATTTTGTTTTATTGACCAAAAAAAAAAAAAAAACAAATTGATAAAAAATGAATAAACGAATAAATGAATAAATGAACAAATGAATGAATGAATGAATGAATGACTGAATGGATGAATGAATAATGATAAATAAATAAATGAATAATGAATAAATAAATAAAAAAAATAATTATATTATTTACAACATCATTTTAAATTTATTGGTATTAAAAAATTAGTTTAAATAATAATTTCTTCAAAGGTGGTGTCGTGATCGTGGTGTTCTTTGGTTGAAACATGACCATGATGATCAGCGGAAATGTAGTGGTGGTGATGACCTTTGATTGAGACTTTACCGCCATGATGTTCTAAGTGGAAGAGTGAGTGGTCACCGTGTAAGTGGTGTGAGAGGTAAACTTGTTTATGATCACCAATTGAAAGGTATTTACCGCAATGGGTCTTTAATGCAACTTTACCACCATGGTTTTCAACGTGGAAATGGGTGTGATGATCATGATGACCGTGGTGAGTCTTTACAGCTTCGCCTTCAGCGCTTAAAAAGTGACCGTGATGTGATTTGAATGCTCTACATAATAAATAATTAAAAAGTAATTTTAATTTTTTAAATAATAAATAATGTTAATACATTATTAAAATAAAATCAAATCAAATCAAATAAATAATTACCTGTTACCCATTGTATTTATATTATTAATTCAATTTGATTATTAATTTGAGAGTTGAAATTTAATTTGGGTTTTAAATAGGGGAAAATTTGAAAATATCTAAAAAAAAAAAAAAAAAAAAAAAAAAAATTAAAAAAAAATTAAAAAAAATAAAAAATTATCGGGTATAGGTTGTGCGAGGTTTTGTGTCACTATAGTGGTGTTATGAAGATATTAATTTAATTTTTAGAGAAGAAAAAAAAAAAAAAAAAAAAAAAAAAAAAAAAAAAAAAAAAAAATTAATTTTTTAAAATAAAAATAAATATTTAAGTAGTTCTAGATATTATTCACCTTTTAAATAACCATCTATCATCTTTGTTTTAAAAATAAGTTTTATAACCAAAATAAGTTTTTTTTTTTTTCTTTTTTTTTTATTTTTTTTTATTATAATTATTTTTATCATATGTTATAATTAAATTTTTTTTAATGTATTTTTTTATTATTATTATTTGTCATAATTAAATTTTTTTTATATATTTTAATATGATTATTTTTATTATTTAATTGATTTTTTTTTTTTAATTTATTTTTTTTTAGGTTTAAGATTTTTTTTTTTTTTTTTAAAAAACAAAAAATAAAATTTTTTTTTTTGATTTTTTTTTAAAAAAAAAAGTAGTCCCATCATTCAAAAGTATGTTTAAATAAAAGAGAAAAAAAAAAAAATGTTTATTGATAATATTATAGATTATTGTTCTTCAAAATTAAATTATAATAAAAGATATATGGTAAGTTTTTTTTTTTTTTAATGGGTGGTCAACTATTAATTTTAAGTTTTTGGGTTATTATTATTGCTAATATTTTTTTTTTTTTTTTTTTTTTTTTTTTTTTTGACATTAATAGAAATGGAATTTAGTTAATCACCCATTAACAACAAAGGATAAAAGATTTTGGTTTTTATTGGTAATGATGATATTACCCACAATAGAGATGGCATTATTTATTCATGTTATGAAGGATATTTATATTGCAATCGTTGCTTTTCATATTACAATTATATTGGTTCCAATAATATACTTATTTATAAATTCAAAATTTATTGATCCATCATTAGACAATAGTAGATATAATCAAAATTATAGGAATGAAAATTATGATTTAATAATTAATAAATTTAACAAAACAACATTAATTAGTAATTCTTCTTCTTCTTCTTCAAAAAATAATAGTAATAATAATAATAATAATAATAATAATAAAAAGAAAAATAAAAAAAATAATAATAATAATAATAATAATAATAATAATAATAATTATAGGAATGATAATATATCAATTGGTGGAAAACAATATAAAAGTAATTTAGCAATTTATAATGACATTGATGATATAAATGATACAGATTATTTAATTGATATATATTCAAAAGAACAACAATTTGAACCTCCAATGTCATTACCAACTAAAATATTTAAATCTCTATTTTCAATACCACAATTCATTATTGGTTTAATAATACTAATAATTAGTTTATCATTTGGAAGTTTATTTTATTATTTATTTTCTGATGTATGTATTTTTTTTTTTTTCTCTTTAAAAAAGGTATAATTTTAACTAATAGTTTTTATTATTATTATTATCATTATAGTTTATACCAAATACAATTACGAAATTAACACAATATGGGTTATTAAATTATTCATTCAATATGGAATATATTTTTTATATTTATTTTAGCTTAGTAAATCCAATCATTGAAGAATGGTGGTGGCGTTGTTTTTTGCCAAATACTTTTGGTTCTTCAAAATTACATAGACTTGTTATAACAACTTTTTATGCACTTTATCATTTTGTATGTATACTTTACTTTATTTTTATTTATTTATTTATTTATTTATTTTTTTTTAAAAAATTATTGACAATTTTTTTTTTTTTTTTTTTTTTAAACAATTTAGGCGGTATTAATAATATTTTATAATGTTTATATTAGTTCTTTGGCTACATTAATAGTATTTATTGGTGGTTGGTTATTTGTATATATAACTAAGTATGTTGGTCCATTAGCCTCTATTCTCGCTCATTGTGGTGCAGATATTATCATTGTTTTCATCATTTCAAATATGACACTTAATTGGTTCCCCTATTTACATTATAATTATTAAATATATAAACATTTATATAAAAAAATAAAAATAAAAATAAAAATAAAAATAAAAATAAAAATAAAAATAAAAATAAAAATAGTAAACATTTTACTATTTTTTTTTTTTTTAAAACTTCAAGAAAAAAAAAAAAAAAAAACCACACTGATTTTTTTTTTTTTCACTGAACCAATTTATTTTTAGTGCAAGGTTTTTTGATTGATTTCAAATAATTCCAAATGTTTTTCTTTTTTTTTTTTTTTTTTTTTTTTTTTTTGATATTTTTAGATTTTTATTTTATCCCATCTTCTTTTTTTTTTTTTTTTTTTTTTATCTATAGTTTTTTTTTTTTAAAATAATAAAATAAAATTAAAATGAATATTAAATTATTATTACTTTTTATTATAATTTCTATTTTTAAATTAATAAATTCTTCTCAAGTTTTATTCAATGATCAAATTGATTGTATAACAACACCATGTCAATGGAGTAAGGCTACCAATTGGATTGGTGGAGCATTACCACAATCTGGTGATAATGTAGTAATTAATATTGGATCAAGGTCAGTGGTAGAAGTGGATTTGGTTGTAATTAAGGATAGTACATTTGGTTCAGTAGTACTTGGTTCAACACTAAAAGTACTCAACTCAAATTTATTGAATGGAACAATTTCAAATGTAATTGTTAATGGTAATTTAAATATTAATAGTCAAAATGTTGGTTTATCAAATGTAAGTGGTAATGGAGTAGTTTCATTTTTATATCAAAGTTATCCAAATCCTTCAAGTGGAACCATATCATCATCCACTTTCAAAACTTTAAATATTATTGGTGGTTTAATAAATGTCGAAGTTTCAAATTCAAAAATTACTCAAATAATTCAATCAAATATTATTGGAACTGGACAATTTGCCGATCAACCAACTGTTACTTTTTCAGGTGACAATACAATTGGTTCAATTCGTCTAGTTGAAAGTGGTATTAATTTTAAAAGTGGAAGTAAATTAACATTAAATGGTTTAGATGTTTCAAATTTTGGTAAAAAACCATCAAATTCATCATCCTCATCCTCATCCTCATCCTCATCAACATCACCAATTGACCAAAATATTAATTTAAATTATCAAATTTCAATTTTAAAAACAAAATTAAATAGTGTTAATTCTTTATCAATTGGATCAACTTCACAACTTTCAATAACATCATCAACAATTAATTCAAATTTAAATGGAAATGGTGGTTCATTAACAATTTCAGGATTAAATACAATTAATGGTGATTTAAATATTACTGGAACATCATTGTTAGTTCAATCAGATCATGTTCAAACCAATATCGAAGGGTCTTTACTATTAGGTCCACAAACAACAATGAAAACAGTTGGTGTTGGATCTCCTTTAGTAATTGTTTCTCATAATACTGTATTAAAAGGAAGTTTATCAGTAAGTTTAGATTATCAACCAAAAAATAATAAAAAATATACATTAATTAAATCAATTGGAAGTTTAACTGGTAATTTCTCAAGTTTTTCATTTCAAATTAAAAATGAACAAGTTGATTCATCTCTTTTTTCAATTTCAACTGAAAATAGTGCATACTCTTTAACATATGGTGCACCAGATGAAAGTTCAAATTCAACTGTAATAATTTTAAATTATTTATTATTATTATCTCTTTTATTAATTTCAATATTTTAAATTTAAAAAAAATATAAAATATTTAAAAAAACTTATAAATTTTAATTAATTAACTAAATAAAATATTTTCTATACAAGAAATGTAATATATAATTTTTTTTTTATTTTTTTTTTTACTTTTTTTTATTTGTTTATTTATTTATTTATAAAATGATATATTGGTTTAAAATATTTTATATTTTTTATTGATTTTAAAAATTCATATTCTAAAGAATCATATGATTCTGGTAATAACAAAGTTTCTAATAATGGTAATGATTGTATGAATTCTTTTGATATTGGATGAGAGTAATATATTGGTAATTTTAAAGTTGTTAAAGATTCTGGTATTTGATTTAATTTGAATTCTTGATCGAATTTACTAAATTTAAAAAAATTTAATTCTTTAATACCACTTGGTAGACTATTGATTTCAAATGGAAAATTATACCAAAATGAAAATGACATACTTGTAATGTTGGATGATGATTTAAAAGTGTGTGGTAGAAATTGTCTATTATCAGTTCCACTAAATTTTAAAGTTGTAATTGAATCAGGGAAAAAATTCAGTGGGTATGATTTCATATTCATTCTTGAACCACTTGTAATTTGAAGAGTTTTCAATGAACTTGGTGGATTTTTTAATGAAATTAATGGTAACTTATTTTCATTATCAATTTCAAAATCATTTACAATCTCTAAAAATTCAACACATTCTGGTAAATCATTATCATATAAAATTTCTGAACCTTGATAAATTATCTTTAAAAAATAATCTCTATATTTATTTGTTAGTAAATCATTTTTTGAATCAATTGTAACTTCTTTATTTTCTCTAAAAATTTCTAAATGATTTATTATTTGATTTCTAATATATAAATTTCTCCAAATTTTAAAAAACAAAATATCTACTATATAAATATCCATTTTTTTTTATTTATTTTTTATTTGTTTTTTTTTTTTTTAGAAAATCAAAAAAAAAAAAAAAAAAAGAAATCAAAAAATTTTTTGATCAGTTAAAAAATCAAAAAAAAAAAAAAAAAAAATAAAAATAAATAAAAAAAAAAAAGATTCAATGAAAAGCTTTTTTTATTTTATTAAAATTAAAATTTGAGCCGTATTCGTCATATTCGAATTTTGAAAGATTTAAAATGAATTTGTTTAATAATGATTTTGATTGGTTAAAGTAATCGGAAGCAGAGAGTTCAATCTCTGAATTAATGGAGATGGATTCCAAAGAATCTGAACCCAATAATGATTTAAAGAAATCTTCACATCTTATTCTATTTTGATCAGTTTTTCCATACAAGAAAAAAAATATTTCAAATTGTTTGATGGTTTTATTTAATCTTAAACCACTTGATAATTTATTATAGAAAGTGATTGGATAATCATTCCAAATTGTCATTGACTTTACTGTTTTATTATCCATAATGAATTGATTTAATAGTTCAATTGATTCATTAGTTTTTATAGTATTCCCACCAAATGTTAAATGTACCAATGTTTTATTATATTGATTAATATTTGAAAAAAAGTCACTTGATAAGAATGGGAAATTCTCCAAATTTAAATAAACTATTGAATAATTATTAACCCAAATTGATGCAAATAATTGTGATCTACTTTCTTCATGCTTATGATGATGATACTCTTCTCCACTTTCAAAACTACAATAATTTTTCAAAGAAATTCCTTTTAATGTTGAGTTTTTTGATAAAATATTACAAAATTCTGACCAATCTTCATAGGTATTTCTAGATTCTAATTTTTCAACAGAATCAAGCAATGGTGGTGATGTAAGATGACAATAAATTAAATCACAATTACCATTTTCAAAATCATTTTCAACTCTATCATGTCCATCTAAATGAATACTTAAATCTAAATAAACTTCAAATGATTGTAATTGTTCTATATTATTATTACTATTATTATTATTATTATTATTATTATTATTATTATTATTATTATTATTATTATTATTATTATTATTATTATTATTATTATTATTATTATTATTATTATTATTATTATTATTATTATTATTATTGTTGTTGTTGTTGCTATTATCATTAACCTTTAAACAATTAACTAAATCAATTAAATCAAGATAATCATTTTTACCAATAGAGATATGTTTTAAAGAATTTAGTTTAAATAAAGTGCTATATTCATTTGAATGAAATTTAGTACCATCTAGTTCATCTCTATCAACTCTAACTTGATTTAAATATAAATAATTTGGTGTCCATACATCAATTAAACAATCTTTAAAATATTTAATATCAACTTTGTTCTTTATAATTTCTTCTAAATTTCCTAAATATTTCTTTAAATCCATTTTAATTTTATTAATTTTTATAAATTGTTGTTGTTGTTGTTGTTGTTGTTGTTGTTGTTGTTGTTGTTGTTGTTGTTGTTGTTGTTGTTGATCATCATGATAATAATTTGATAATTTTAATTGGTTTGGATATTCTTTTATTTTAACATCATGATTTGATAGTACATTAATATTAATGATTATAATGTTTGTGTTTGTTACATTCAATGAATTTGATATTCTTTTTTTTGAAAACTCTTGTAATTGATCAATAATAAATTTAATAAATTCTAAATCTTTGATAGTATCAAAACAGTTTACTGTTACTTTTTCTAATAATTGAAATTTTGATAACCAATTTTGAAATTTAAAAACTAATAATTTATCTTTTTCTTTATATTCATAATTGATATCATTGATATCATCATTATTATTATTATTATTATTATTATTATTGTTGTTATTATTAATTTCATTCCAAATATTATAATTAATCTTTATTTTTTTAATTTCTTTTATACTGTTTGGATGTGACATTTCTATTGAATTTTCAATTTCATTACAATCATCATCATCATCATGATTGTATAAGTTTTTCTTCATACCATGGTTTCCTTTTGAATCAATATCTAATATATGTGTTTGATTTATAAATTGATACCATCTCTTGCAAACTAATGATAGAGTTTGTCTTATTTTTTGGTTGTTTATTTCATTAATACTTTGAATTTCTGAAACAAAATACATAAAATTAATTAATGATGATTCATTATTTATTGATTGTTTTATTATTATATTCTGAATGTAATTGGGTGTATTTGATAAATTCATTGCTATTAATAAAAAAAAAAAAAAAAAAAGGTTAAAAAAAAAAATAAAGAAAAAAAAAAAAAAAAAAAAAAAAAAAAAAAAAAAAAAAAAAAAAAAAATTGGTTGGTCAAATCTTATCAAAATATTAAAAACTAACTAGTCTTTAACTTTTATTATTATTATTATTTTTTTTTTATTTAAAAAAAATACCTAAATCCTATTGTTTCAATAAAATAACTTCAAATAAAGATTCTTGATCACCTAGTTTTTTTTTTTTTTTTATTTAGATTAGATTTTATATTTTTTATACAATTAATTTTAAAATTAATAAAATAAAATTTTAAATAATTACCATTAAAAAAAAGTCCATTTTCAGTATCACCATTTGCAAATGCTCTTAAATTATATTGATTAAAAGTATCAGAGAATAGAGTGAATTTTTCATGATTTAATTGAGTGTTACCTTCTAAACGCCATATACTATTTTCACAAATTGAACCATGAGATAATTGATTCGTTGATGGATTAAAGGTTAAATATTTGTTGAATGTTTTACTGAAAATATAGATATCAGTATCCAATGAATTTGGACCAGTTGCAGCTCTTTCAATGAACCATTCCTCATATTTACGTAGCTTTTCACTCATTTCAATCACACCATTATTATTTGATAAGTAAGTTCCATATGGTACTGATTTAATACATACCTTTCTATTATAATATTTTGAAATTGGATTTGAATTTACATGATAAACCGCTGTATAATCAACTGTAAAATGGGTACTATTTCCCTGAATTTCACATTCATAATCAAATCCATCACATGTAATATTACTAATATTAGATTTTATTGAAATTTGATAATTATTATTATTATTATTATTATTACTACTATTTATACCACAAATTTTATTAGCACCATTTAATTGATTAAATGGTTCAATATTTCTAATACATGCAACAACTTTTGGAATACCAGAGAATGATAAATCAAATCTTTCTGTTGATTTATAAAAATTGGTTACAATTCCATCAATAACCACTTTTCCAATACCTAATTCAATTAAATTTACATTAATGGTTCCAACATTAACTTCTGTTTGTTTCACTGTTTTAAAAGACATTTCTTTTTTTTTTAAAATTTATTTCTTTTTTTTTTTTATTTTTTTTTTTTATTTTTTATTTTTATCTAAAAAACTACAATTTTAATAAAAAAAAAAATAAAAATAAAAGTATTGTTAGTATTACAACTAATATTTAATCAAAAGAATTATTATTATTTTACATTTCATATTTTATAAAAACCTAATTCTATTTGAAAATAATTATTAGTATGTTGGAAAAAAAAAAAATTAAAAATAAAAACAAAAAAAAATATAATAATGATAACAACCACAAAACCAAACTACAAAAAATAAAAAAAATAAAAAATAAAAAAAAAATGTTAATAAATTAAAGTATAAAATTGTGGTATAAAATTTGTTTTTTTTTTTGTTTTTTTTTTTTTTTTTTGTTTTTTTTTTTTTATTTCTATTATTTTAAAAAAGCATCAATGAGGAATTCATCTTCCATATCTTCATCCTCTGGGGTTGTATTTGGATTTAAAATTACACCATCAAATTTTAATACAATTTTTTTTCCATCTGGAATTGGTGTATTAATCTTTTTTGTGAGTGCTGTAACTAATTTTGAGAAAGGATCCGCCTATATATATATTTATATTTTAGAAAAAATGATTTAATATATATATATTTTTTTTTTAAAAAATATATATATCCTTTTACATACCATCCCAATTCTAAATTTATGAACATTATTTTCATAACGAACTTGTAAAAATACTTTTGGTGTGCCATCATCAATTGGGGCAGCTGTTGTTGTTGTTGTTGTTGTTGTGGTAGTTGTTGAAGTTAATTCTGGAGGTAAATTAACAGGTTTAGTGATTTTAATACCAACTTCCAGAGTATCATCATCCAATAGTTGTAATTCTCTTGGTGTTTTTGAAGAATCTAACATTAAACCATACAATTTAAATTGTGCTGTGTTGACATCCAAATTCTTTTGTGAACAATATAAATCTACTAATTTTTGAATTGGTGTATCATAATAAAATATAAACTTTTGAGTTTCCTCACCTGTGCATTTAATAAAAATTGGTACAGGATCATTAATCCTTTTCTCTGTTTGTACTGGTGATCCTGTATATGAACTATTTACACCACCCATTGGGCTTCCACTATAATACATATCATTACTATTTTTTGATGGTGTTTTATAAAAATTATTATTATTATCAATATTATTATTATTATTATTATTATTATTATTATTATTATTACTATTATTATTATTATTACTATTATTATTTATATTATTATTACTATTTAAACTACTATTACTTGACGTATTAGTTTGACTTGTTTTTAAAAAATTTGAAACTGGTGTTTTTGTATAAATTGGTAAAGGGAGTTCATCATCGTCATCAATTGAATAAACTGGGTAATTACTCCCATTACTTCCACTACTTCTACTACTACTATTACTATTATTATTATTAGTATTATTAGTATTACTATTATTATTATTTTTATTATTATTTTTATTTTTATTTTCTGAAATATAGGAAACCTCATCATCATCATCATTACCATCATCCAAATTAATTGATGATGAAGATGTTTGTGAATTTATATTACTATCATTACTATCTAAAGGTGCACCACTATCAGACTTTTCATTGAATGTTTTAGTATCTGATTTTGATTTTTTTAATGATTGAAAATTTGGTAATGTGGGTTTTCTCTTTTTCTTTAAATCAAACTTTTCAAATGTTTCTTCAATGTAATCATCCTCATCTTCATCTGAAATATCAATTACATCTTTTTGTTTTTGATATTTTAAATAAAATTAAATTAGTATATAAATAATATAATATATATATTAACTTTTTTATATGTATATGTATATAAATGTGAATGTATACAAACCATCTTCTTTTAGTGACCCTCTATATGTAAACATACTTGCAAAATCGTCTGACATTTTTCCTTTTTTTTTCTTTTCTTTTGTTTTCTTTTTCTCTTTTTCTCTTTTTTTTTTTTTTTTTATTTTTTTTTTTTTATTTAATATCTTTTCTTTTTTTTTTTTTTTTTAGTTCTTTTTCAAATAGTATTTGTTTTGAAGAAGTTAAGAAATAATTTTAATTTAAAAAAAAAAAAAAATTTTTAAAATACATTTTGAAAAAATAAAAAAAATAAAAAAAATAAAAAAAAAAAAAAAAAAAGGGGTTGAAAAATGGGTGGCTGATTTTGGAAAAAAAAAAAAAAAAATGAACAAATAAAATCCAATATTTGTTTAAATAATTAATTTATTATCTAAACAAAATTTGGATATTATTTTTGAGTATTGATAAACAAAAAATAGTAAATCTCAAATAATCTCTATTTTTTTTTTTTTTTTTTTTTTTTTATTTTTTTAATATTTTTTACTTTTTTTACATTATTTTTTTTATTCCAAAAACTTTTCATCAGTTTTATTTTTTTTTTATTTTTCGAAAAGTAAAAATAAAAAAAAACATATATTTAGAGTTTGGGTCAAAAGTGATCACACACTCACACTATAAAAAAAAAACTAACAAACAAACCAATATCTATTTATTTATTTTTTTTATTTTAATAATAACAACAATTTCCCCAATGAAAAAAAAATAAATTAATAAATAAATAAATAAATAAAAAGGAAAATAATAAATAATATATTTTAATATTATTTCAATTATAGTAGTAATACCAAAAAAAAAGAAAAAAAAAAAAAAAAAAAAAAAATAATAATAATAATAATTTTAAATTTATTTATTTAAAATATAATAATGTCTGGAAATAGTGGTATACCATTAGATACTACAAAAGAATATGTAGATACAACGACATTATTAAGAAATAAACAAAATTTAAAACAATATTCATTTAATATTGGTAATAGTGGTGGATCACCCAATTTAACAGAGAAATATAATGAAAATACTAAATTATTAAATAATAATAAAAATAATAATAATGGAAAATATAAATTAAGTTTTTCAGAGAAATTTAGTTATGGAATTGGTGAAGGTGGTTTATCAGTATTTCAAATGATTAAAGGATTCTTTTTAAATTCTTTTCTTTTAAATGTTGCACAAATCGATTCAATGTTTACAGCAGTGATTTTATTTACAGCGAAATTTGTTGATGCATTTAGTGATGTATTAGTTGGGAATTTATCAGACAAAACCAAGAGTCGATGGGGCAGACGTAGAGTGTGGATTTTATTTGGTTCATTACCATTTGCAATTTTATATTGCGGACTATGGTGGGTGCCACCAAACCTAACAGATGTTGAAAGATTAATATATTACCAATTTGTAGTGATTGGATTGAGTATAGCATACACATGTGTCGCCATTCCATACAGTGCGATGAATGCAGAGATAACCGATGACTATGACGAAAGGACCACATTGGCCGGAATAAGAATGATATCATTGATGATTGGCGGCTTAACATCCACATTCACCCATTCACTAATTATTAAAATATTCACAACGCAAACAGCCAATGGCTCAGAGTATATAGACTACAGGAAAGGCTATTTACTATCTGGAGGCATCTGGGGCGGCGTAATGATAATACCCTTGTTTATTACATTCTTTGGAACTAGGAAAATACCCATTGAATCACAAACTGAATCGCATATACCATTTTTTAAAGGACTTGGTGTGATGTTTTCAAATCGTGCATTCGTCACAGTGACATTGTTATACTTTTTCTGCCAAATTGCAGTACAATTTGTTCAAAATAATTTACTACTATATTGCACATATGTCGCAGACGCAGAGAAAGAGTTCCCATACATTTTGGCGACTTTGCAAATATCGGTATCTATTTTCATTTTCGTTTGGGGTAAAATTTCAACATACATTGGTAAGAAGGTTACCTATTATATTGGAGGTGTATTTTTATTATTAAGTTTCCTGTCATTGTTTTTCCTTCCATATGGTAGTAAATATCTGTTGTGGGGTGTGGCAGCTTTTGGTGGTATCGGTGTTGCTGTCGCATTCCTAATACCAATGTCAATGTTACCAGATGTTGTGGAATTGGATGAATTGAAAACTGGTGAACGTCGTGAAGGTTTATTCTATAGTTTATTTTTATTCTTTCAAAAGTTGGGTCTTTCAGTTGGTTTGGCAGTTTCAAGTTTTGTATTAGGTTTAGTTGGTTATGAAGCACCAACTCAAATTGATAGTTCACAAGGTATCTCTGCTGAAATCATTGATAACAATATTGAAAATGATAATGTTATCTTTGCATTACGTATCCTAACTGGTCTTGCACCTGCTGTCATTGTATTATTCAGTTTTGTAGCAATCTTTTTCTATCCAATCTCAAAGCAATCTCATAATGAAATTCGTGAACTTTTAAAAAGAAAAAGAGAAGGTACTGTTACAATTACTGTTGATGAAAAATAATAATTAATAATAATAATAAATATTTTATTTTATTTAATTTTATTTTTTTATTTTTTTTTATTATTATTATTATTATTATTTATCTTTTATAACGACTATTTTGATATTCATCTTGTTCTTCATCTTCGTCATAATAATCTTCATCATCATAATCATCATCATCATCATCATTTTCCATTTCTTCATCATAATTATCAGAAAAGTTTTGTAAATATTCTTTTCTTTTTCTATTTCTTTGTTTTACTAAATAATTATTAAAATTCTTTTGTCTTCTTTTTTTTATTTCATTAAAATGGTCATTGTAAACTTTTAAATCTTTTTGATAACTAATGAAATCACCTAATTGTTTATAACATTCAGCTCTTTCTTTAAATGCTTTAACTTGATTTGGTTGATTATCAATAACATAATTAAAATCGGAAATTGCTTCTTTATATCTCTTTAAATTTGATAATGATTTACCTCTAAAATAATGATTTGATATTAAATCTAAAATATTACATTGATTTAAATTAAAATTTTTACTCTCTTGAATCAATGCTGAACTGTTTTCATTAATTTTATTAATTCTATTATCAATACTTGTAATACTATTACTATTATTATTTTCATTTTCTTCTTCATCATTATTATTATTATTATTATTATTATTATTATTATTATTAATATTAATATTATTATTAATTAAATTTGAATAATTAAAATTATTTTCAAATTCATTCTTTTGTTTTTCTAAAATATTATTAATTATTTTTAAATTCTTTTGATCTTTAAAATTATTTTGTTGTTGTTGAATATTAATATTAACAATTGAAATTGATTGAGTGAATTGTTGATTTGATAATTCGAATTTTTTTAAATTTAATGCTGCTAAACCAAATCTAAAGTATGCGTCTGCTAATTCCTTTGGTTTTAATGAGTAGATATTGGTTGATGATTGATAGAACGTTTTAAAGTTTTTAAAGAATAATGATAATAGAATGTATGAAATTGAGTATTTATTTTGAATGATTAACATATCACTGGCAAATAATAATGAAGGCATATGATTACGATCACACATTATCGATTTATCTGCTAAATTGAAACAATATGGTAAATTTGGTTCCAAGAGTTTTAATGAACATCTACCGACACCTGAATATCCATCTGGTATTGTATCATCATTTTCAATTACTAATTTCCATGATTTGATAGCTCTTTCTAATACTGTTTGTGCCTTTTCACTGTTTTGATCTTTAAAATCATCAAATTCTTTTTCTAACATTATTGATTTAATTGTATAGATTTTTGCAATCACTTTTTTACTTTCATTATCATCATTGACAACACCACTCGATGTTGTTTGTGATATTAAATTCATTGATATACTTAAATGATCATTACATTCACTAATTAAGCCAAGTTTATATTTTACCACTGCAATTCTAAGATAAATTAAAGCTCTTTCAATTCTATCTTTTGTTAATCTTAATCCATTTTCATAGGTTTTAATTGAAAGTGTCATTGAATTAATATCCCTTTTACTTGCTAATAAATCACCTTGTTTTATTTCTTTTTCAACTTTAAATGAAAATTCATTTAAAACATTTATATTTGTTACTTCATTTTTAATATTACTATTATTATTATTATCATTATTTTTATTTATAATAGATTTTGAGGTGGTGGTAGTGGTAAATTGTTGAAATTTAAAATTATTGTTTTTAAAAATTTTGTTGATTTTTTGAATCTTATTTAAAATCATTTTCTTATATAAATAATTGAAATAATAAAATATAAAATAAAAAATAAAAAAAAAAAAAAAAAACGAATTTGCCACTTTTCATATTTTTTTTTTTTTATTTTTTTTTATTTTTTATTTAATATTTACTTAATTTAAACATTTTTTTTTAACCCTATTTATTCCATTTTATTAAAAAATGAAGATTGAAATTATTTTCTTTATTTTAAAAGTCATAATAAATTAAAATTATAATAAATAAAAAAAGAAAAAAAAAAAAAAAAGATTTAATTAACATTTTTATTTTAAAAGCACACCCGCATTTTCCAAATAAGATTTTTTTTCTGATCTTATAATCCCTTTTTTTTTATTTTTTTATTTTTTATTTTTATTTTTTGTTTTTTTTCTTTATTTAAGAGCCATCCAAAAATTGATGGTTAGGTATATAAATTTTAAATTTTTCAAATAAAAAACAAATTTTTTTTTTTGTTTTTTTATTATTTTTTTATTGTTTTTTATTATTTATTCTACTTTTTTTTAATTCTATTATTATTTCTTATTATTTTATTTACATTGTTCCAAATATAACTCAAAAGTATTTTTTTTATTTTCACCCCTTTTTTTTTTTTTTATTATTTTGATTATTACTCAATCAACCCTTCCAAAAATTAATCCCCTTTTATGTTTTTTTAATTTATTTTTATTTTATTTAATTTTTTTTTTTTTTTATGTTTTTTTTTTTTATTCAAATTTGTTTTTTATTTTATTTAATTTTTTTTTTTTTTTTTTAATTTTAATTTTTTATTATTATTACTATTATTCACCTGTTTTTATTTTTTTTAACAGTAAGATTACAACATATAGATTGTATAATTAATTTATTGTGTGTGCGTAAACACATAAACACATAGATACATTCACACTTTATTAAAAAAATTTTAATTTATTATTGTTATAATTTATTAATTTTTTTTTTAAATTTTTAATTTTTTATTCAAATTTAATTTTTAAAAAAAAAAAAAATAAAAAAAAAAAAAATAAAAAAAAAAATTTAAAAAAAGGACGTGTGTCGCCTATAAAAAATTTATGTCATTACACCAAAATAATCGATACCAATAAATATCTTAATTAATAAAAATAATTGTATAATATAAAAAAGATTAAAACAAAAGTAATAATAATAATAATAATATTAAAAAAAAAAAAAAACAAAAAAACATAAAGAACGATTCATTCGTTATTATTTAAAAAAAAAAAAAAAAAGATAATATGAATAATATTTATTTAAATAATTATCAACCGAATCAAATTCAACAAAGACTACAACAACAACAACAAATTCCACAAGAATATAGACTAATTAATTTTATCAATAATTCTGGTGTAGAAATCTATTGTGATGCACCTTCATTCTCTGATGAATTTAATATTAACAATTTATTAAACCCTGGTGGAAATGGATTTTTGGCGGCTTCCTTTATTAAGCCACCAATTGATATAACAATTTCTTTCCCGTATGTATTTTATTTTATTTTTAAAATTATTTCATTTATTTATTTAAAATTATTAATAAATTAAATATGTGAATACATACATACATATATATCTAGGTATGCTATTGATTTGGATAGGATTGGTATATTGTGTAAGGTTGGGACATGTGTTTCACAATCGATTTCATTCTATATGTCTGAATATTCAATGAATGAATTAACAACGATTAGTAATAAAATTGGTAAAAATAATGTAAGAGCATTATCACAATCATCTGGTAGTCAACAACATAATCAATACCAAAACCAACCACCAATGCAATTTCAACAAAATATACAACAACAACAACAACAACAACAACAACAACAACAACTTTTGTCACAATCATTACCATCATTTCACCAACAACCATCCACAACATCATTATTAGGTGTTAATAATCATCATGCAGATTTATCAGTAATTGAAAGATATCCAACCAAAATGAATCATCAAAACCTTGGTGTTGGTAATATTGGTGGTGTTGGTTTTGGAAAACAAAATCCATTAGTTAATCCATCTTTTTCAAACTCTACTTCCTCTTCTTCCTCTTCCCCTTTCTCAACTTCCCCGTCAAGAGTAATGTTAACACAATCATTAGGCAATACTATTAATAATATTAATAATAATAATAATAATAATAATAATAATAATAATAATAATAATAATAATAATCAAACAAATGTTACAAATTTTAATAATCAAATTGATCAACAAAGTAAAATTATTCAACAAAAATATATACATGAACAATTTAAATTCATTGGATCACTACATGATTTACATATACAAGATAACTATTATAAATATATTTGTGGTAAAAATAGTAATAATAATAATAATAATAATAATATTCCAATAGAGATTACAAATAAAATTATTGATCCGAATAATCAAATTAAAACATTTAATTCAAATATACATTTATTGAGTAGAGTGAAAAGTATTAGAATTAGGGTAACCAGTGTATCAAAGTCAAGTTGTGCTGCTTTGGGTGCAATTGAATTATGGGGCCAACCTTCATTTTCAACAAATAGAGATTTAATTCAATTCATTTATAATGATAATTTAAATAATATAAAGAATGGCTTCAAATTAACACCTGAACAATTTGGACACTATTTCAATAATGGTGAACAAACATCATCCCTTTTGTTAAATCAATATTTAGAGACACAAAGACAACAACTACCACATACACAACATGATCATTCATCAAATAGTAGTAGTAGTATGTCAATTAATAGTGGCTATAGTAATGGTGGTGGTGGTGGTGGTGGTGGTGGTTTATTTAGTAGTAATAATGTTGATTGGTTAAATAATAATAATAGTAATAGTAGCAATAGTAAAAATAATATGCAAATATCAAATAAAAACTCATTCAATTTACTAATACCATCACATATGATTTCAAAAGATGAAATGTTTGTCGACCAAAATATGATGTCAGATGATTATGAAGAAGAGGATGACATTGGCAGTGGTGGTGGTGGTGGTGGTGGTGGTGAATTCTTCACGGATGAAGATGATGAAGATTTTAAAAGAAATAATCCAGAGATTGTTTTCAATGAGGCTGGTATACCTACAACGTTTTTAGATCCAATCACTTTGAAAATGATGAGTGATCCTGTAACACTACCAAGTGGATATATCGTTGATAGATCAACCATTCAAAAACATTTTAGAAACCAATATTTCACTGATCCATACAGCGGCAAACCTATAACACCCTCTGATATTCAAACCAATCATTTACTATGTGCTAAAATTAAACAATTTAAAGATCATGGTAAAAGAAAAAGAGTTTTAAAATCAAATTCTTCAATATTTAAAAAACAATTGGAATTGGATATGTTACCTCAAATTCCAAAATTTAATAATAATAATAATAATAATAATAATAATAATAATAATAATAACAATGATAATTTTAAATTAAATAGTAATAATACTCTTATAAATAATAATAATAATTTTAATAATACAGTAACAATGGCATCATCAAGTTTCAATGTATATAATAAAAGTAATAATAGTTTAAATAGTAGTGGATTCTTATTTGTAAATAGTAAAGAGAATCCAATTACTTTAGATGAAAATGATGGTGAAATGTCAATAACCGCATCAAATTCTAAACCTTCTTTACTCAAAATTGTATCACAGGACTCATTTATTGAACTACCTGTTAAAAAGCATAGGAGATAAACAAGAAAAAAAAAAATGATCTTTGTTTTAAAAAAAAAAAAAAAAAATCAAAACCAATTTGTAAATAAATGTAAATAAAAAAAAAAAAGAACTGGTAACTATAACTGATTATCAGTAATATTTTTTTTTTTTTTTTTTTTTTTTCCCAAAATTTTCGTGAATTATTTTTTTTTTTTTTTTTTTTTTATAAACAAAGACCATTTTTTTTTTTTTTTTTTCAGAAAACGATATTTCAAGAAATGTCACAAGTAAATACACCAAATAAACCAAAAGTAGATTCAGTGATCCCCAATAAGAAAAAAAAAGGAATAGTTTTTAAAGATACCGTTTCATCACCTTATATAAGTAAAACAATGTATGAATTGTTTTTTTTATTTATTTTTTTTTATTTATTGTTATTCTCATTTATAATGTATTAATTTAAAAAAAATTCAAAATAAATATATCAAATATTTTAAATTAGAAATACAATATCAAATGAATATTCAGAATTAATTTTAAAATCTTTAAAAGAATTAACAGAAAATGAAATTAAAAATATTCAAAATAAAAAAGTTATAAAAAAAGAACAATTTTTTAAGGTTAGAAAAGAGAAAAAATCATTAAATAAGTTAAAAAATAGATTGAAATCAATTGAAAAAAAGAAGCAATTCCTTTTAAAAGATGAATCAATATCAAAGGAAGATAAAGATAAAGAAATATTAAGACAAAATCAATTATTAAATGATTTTCAAAAACAAAAAAATGATCAACAATTAATTTTAGATTCAATTTTAAAATTAAATAATGTAAATAATAATAATAATAATAAAGAAAATGAAAAAGATAATAATAATAATAATAATAATAATAATAATAATAATAATAATAATAATAATAATAATAATAATAATAATAATAATAATAATAATAATAATAATAATAATAATAATAATAATAATAATAATAATAGATTAAATCAATTTTGGATTGGTGTAAATAAAATAACTAGAGAATTAGAGAAAATACCTATTCATTCACCACCAACAATTAGATGTATAATAGTTTGTCCAAATCCTGATATTCCAATTTTAACATCTCATTTACCAATTATGGCATATATGAGAAGGTATGTGTTCTTTTTTCATTTTTTTTTTTTTTAATAAAATATATAAAAACAAATTATTGACACTTTTAAAAAAAATAAAAAAGAATACCAATTTGTTTATTACCAAAAGAATTTTCAGTACCATTATCACAATGTCTAGGTATTCCAAATACTAGTTTAGCAATAGCAATTAAAGAGAAAAAAGCTGATGATGATGATGACAAGAATTTCGATGAAAGTTTTGAAGATTTCGTTAAACTTTCAATAGATGCCTCAAAGAGCATAAATAGTTTAGATTTCCCTTGGTTACCTCAAAAATATACCTGTGCTCATTTGTCTGAACCAATTGATGTTAAATATATTCCAACAAATGTAATTAAGGAAGGTAATAAAAGAATGAAATTTTAATATTTAAAAAAAAAAAAAACTATATTATAGGATTTTATTATTTTTAATTATTTTTTTTTATTTTTTATTATTTTTTTTTATTTTTTTTAATTTGGCTCGTACATGTGCAATAAATTTCTAATGTTTTATTATTATTGTGAATGTTTATTTTTTCAAAATTCAAAAGTTTTAAAGAAAAAGTATTGGAAAAATATAATGATCAAAAAAAAAAAAAAAAAAAAAAAAAAAAAAAAAAGTTAGTTGAAAAAAAATATCCCGATATATATCAATTTAAAAAATATCGCCCATTTTTAAAGATCTTTTTACTTTTTTTTTTTTTTTTTTTTTTTTGTTTTTTTCTATCCTTTTTATTATTTTTTATTATTATTTTTATTTTTTTATTTATTTTTTATTTTTTTTATTTATTTTTTATTTTTTTATTTATTTTTTATTTTTTTATATTTTTTTATATTTTTTTAAAAATATAAATGGCACCCAAAATCTAAAAAAGTGTGAAAAAAAAGTTTAGGAAATGAATAGTCCAAGAAAAATTCAGATATTGCCTTTGTTTGCCCTATTCGAAAAAATTTTTATTTTATTTTTTATTTTTATTTTATTTTAATTTTTTTTTATTTTTTTTATTTTTAAAAAAAAAAAAAATCCTTATTTCAGTTTTTTTTTTATTTTTTAAATTTTTTTTTTTTTTTTTTTTTTTTTTCATTCGCATAAATTACAGTTTCCTCTCCTATTTATTATTTTATATATACACACAATTTTTAAAATGAAATTCTTATTTAAATTAGCCATCATTGCTTTAGCCTCAGTTTCAGTTGTCAGAGCAAACGAAGAATGTTTTGTCTGCACTGAACTTGTCAACTTTGCTGAAGATTTCGTTGAAAAGAATTCAAGTATCGTTTATGTTGAAGGTGAATTAGAAAAAGTTTGCAAATTTGCCCCATCTGAATATCAAGCTACTTGTGATTCACTCGTCACTGCTTATGGTGCTGAACTTGTTGTAAGTTAATTTTATTATTATTATTATTATTATTATTATTATTATTATTATTATTATTATTATTATTATTATTATTATTATTATTATTATTATTATTTTAAAATTATAAATAAATAAATAAATAAAAAACTAATCGATCTTTTAAATAATATTAAATAATAATAATAATAATAATAATAATAAATAGCAATTATTAATTAACAAAGAACCAGCTTCAACTGTTTGCAATCAAATTGATTTATGTACTTCATCATCAGCTGAAGAATTAACTGGAGGTGTTGAATGTACCATCTGTGATTTTGCTCTTAAAGAAGTTGAAGGTTTCCTCCAAAACAGTGAAACCGAAACTGAAATCTTAACTCAAGTAGATAAAGCATGTGACTTATTTGGTGGCCTCAAATCAACTTGTGTATCATTAGCCAACTCATACATCCCACAATTAATCTCTGCCCTCGAAAATAACCAAAACCCAGATACCATTTGTGCTGAAATCAAAGCATGTCCATCATCATCATCAGAAAGAATGATCAAAAAAAACTTTTAAATTAAATTAAATTAAAAACATCCGACTTCTTTTTTTTTTTGTTTTTGTTTTTAAAAAAAAAAAAAAAAAAATAAATAAATAAATTTAGAAACAGAAAAAAGAAAAAGAAAAATTTTTATTTTTTGTCTAATCAATTTTTTTTTTTATTTATTATTTTTTTTTTAAAAAAAATAAAAAAAATAATTAATTTAGAAATATCAGAGATATTGAATAAATAAAAAATAAAAAAATAAAAAAGTAATATGGCATTCTTGTAAAAATTCTTTTTTTTTTAAATATTTTTTTATCAAGATATCATGATTTTATTTTTTAAATTTTTTTTTAAATTTTTTTTTTTTTTTTTTTATTTCCAAACCCATTTTCGCATTGTTTTTTTTTAACCCCTTAGTGTTTTTTTTTCTTTTTTTTTATTTTTTTTATTTTTTATTATTATTATTTTTTAAAAACTTTTAAAAATAAAATGATGGAAACAAATAATGAAAATAAAGAAAAATTAAAATTATATACTTGGGATGAAGTATCAAAACATAATCAAAAAAATGATTTATGGATTATAGTTGATGGTAAAGTTTATAATATTACAAAATGGGTACCATTACATCCAGGTGGTGAAGATATATTATTATTATCAGCAGGTAGAGATGCAACAAATTTATTTGAAAGTTATCATCCAATGACGGATAAACACTATTCCTTAATTAAACAATATGAAATTGGATATATATCATCATATGAACATCCAAAATATGTTGAAAAAAGTGAATTCTATTCTACATTGAAACAACGTGTTAGAAAACATTTCCAAACTTCATCACAAGATCCAAAAGTTTCAGTTGGAGTTTTCACAAGAATGGTGTTAATTTATTTATTCCTATTTGTTACTTACTATTTATCACAATTCTCTACGGATAGATTTTGGTTAAATTGTATATTCGCTGTTTTATATGGTGTTGCAAATTCGTTATTTGGATTACACACGATGCATGACGCTTGCCACACAGCAATCACTCATAATCCAATGACTTGGAAAATATTGGGTGCAACATTTGATTTGTTCGCTGGTGCTTCATTCTATGCATGGTGTCATCAACATGTGATTGGGCATCATTTATATACAAATGTAAGAAATGCAGATCCAGACTTGGGTCAAGGTGAAATTGATTTTCGTGTTGTTACACCATATCAAGCAAGATCATGGTACCATAAATATCAACATATTTACGCACCAATTCTATATGGAGTTTACGCTTTAAAATATCGTATTCAAGATCACGAAATCTTTACAAAGAAATCAAATGGTGCAATTAGATATTCACCAATATCAACGATTGATACTGCAATTTTCATACTTGGTAAATTGGTTTTCATTATCTCTCGTTTCATACTCCCATTAATCTATAATCATTCATTCTCTCATTTAATTTGTTTCTTCCTAATCTCTGAATTGGTTTTAGGTTGGTATTTAGCCATTTCTTTTCAAGTTAGTCATGTAGTTGAAGATCTTCAATTCATGGCAACACCTGAAATTTTCGATGGTGCTGATCACCCATTACCAACAACCTTCAATCAAGATTGGGCAATTCTTCAAGTTAAAACTACTCAAGATTATGCTCAAGATTCAGTTTTAAGTACTTTCTTTTCTGGTGGTTTAAATTTACAAGTTATTCATCATTGTGTAAGTTTAAATTTTTTATTATTATTATTTTAAATTTAATATTTATTATCTAACAACGATTTATTTATTTATTTTATAGTTCCCAACAATTGCTCAAGGTAAGTTTTATTTATTTTTTTTATTTTATATTATATTATTTTAATTATTAATTTTATTATATATATATATGAATATTATTTATAGATTATTACCCACAAATTGTTCCAATTCTTAAAGAAGTTTGTAAAGAATATAATGTTACATATCATTATAAGCCAACATTTACTGAAGCAATAAAGTCTCATATCAACTATCTTTACAAAATGGGTAATGATCCAGACTATGTCAGAAAACCAGTAAACAAAAACGATTAATCAAACTGTATTATCTCTTCTTAATTTCAAATTATTAGTTTATATCTCTTTATTTTATTTTTTTAAAAAAAATTGTTTAGAAAAATTGAATCCAAGAAATAAAATCAATTTTATTGTATTTGTATTATCATTTATACTTTTTTTTTTTTTTTTTTTTTTTCAATAACAATATTAAAAATATTTTATTTTATTATTATTATTATATTATTATTATTATTATTATTTTTATTATTTTATTATTTTTTTATAATACTTGGTTTATTTGGAGTAGTAGTTTTATAAGAAGTGAATTTTGGGGGTGTATAAGTTTTAACATTTTTAATTACAGTTTTAACTTGATTTTGATTTTGTTGTTGTTGTAACTCTTGTTGTTTTATAATTTGTTGAGTGGAGGATTCAAACTCCACTATATCTTCATCTTTAAGTTCAAAATCTAAATCATCCAAACTTTCAAAATCTTGTGTCATACCAGTATTACCATTTTGTTGTTGTTGTTGTTGCTGTTCCTGTTGGGATTGTGAATCTATGTCCCTTGGTGGTTTTGAAAATTCATCATCATCAAATAAATCGACTTCAAAATTATCATCCAATTCTTCAAAAACTTGAATTTGTTTATTATTATTATTATTAGCGTTGCTATTTGGAAGGTATTTTATGGGGAGTGATGGTTTAATTTGTGAAGATGATTGCTGAGAAGATGATGGTTGCGATTGTGATTGTGATTGTGATTGTGATGGTCTTGGTGGAGGTTTTAAAATTGTGATTGACGGTGAAGGTTTATTTACAGGTGGTATTAAAGTTGTTTGAGCTAATTTCGTTGGTGAAGAGGTAGTTAATGCCATTGTATTGGAGTTGGCAGATTTAGTTGGAGATGATATTTGCTGTTGTGGTTGCTGTTGTTGTTGCTGTTGCTGTTGCTGTTGCTGTTGCTGTTGCTGTTGTTGTTGTTGTTGTTGTTGTTGTTGTTGTTGTTGTTGCTGTTGCTGTTGTTGTTGTTGTTGAGGAGGTTGTTTTGGAATTGGTTTTGCAGGAATTTTTCTTTTCTTTAAAATTCTTTCATTTGGTTTTTGTGGTGGTTGTTTTTTGCTTAATGATTGTTGTTGTTGTTGTATTTGTTGTTGTAATTGAGCTTGTTGTAATTTTTGAGCTTTTAATAATCTTTTCTCATATAATTCATTTTGAATCTCTTCTTCACTTCTAAGTGGTATATCTTGATATATTGACATTGGATTATAATTTTCAATTGATTTATAATTCTTTACTATTAATTGATCAAATTCTTTTGTAGTTTTATTTAAATAATCAAAATTATTATTATTATTATTATTGATTGTAGTAGAAGTTGTATTAGTGGTAGTGGTGGAAGAAGAAGAAGAAGAAGGATTGAAATTTGGTTGATAAACGAAATCAATATTTGATAAAACTATATTTATATAATGTGAAGTTGGAGTTGGACTAAAAATTGAAATCTTTTTTAAAACTAAAACCCAACCATGTGTCATCTCTGGAAAAGAATCTTGAATAATCTTTTTTTGAATTGTACCTTTCATTTCACCAGATGGATCTGAAACTATAATTTGATAATCACTATCAGTACCAACTAAACTTTTTATTAATACAACTAATTGTGGTACTTTTTTTAAAAATCCTTCATTTAAAACATAATCTATATTATTTTTTAATAGTGTACTATTTTCATCATCTATTTAAAATATTTTTTTTTTCGTGTGTGATTGTGTATTAGTAATAATAATAATAATTATATATATCATGACTATAATATATATGTATATATAAATATAAATAAAAAGATATACATACTAAATGGTGGAAGTTTTCTTTCTTTTAACATTAATATCCAAGAACCTCTAGTGAAATCTTGATTTGAGGAATCATAAAGATGAGTTTTATTATTTCCATTTGAACTATTTAAAAAGAGTGTAGATTGATTCATTGATTTATTCGATTGATCTAAACTTATGGATTTCCTATTATTTATAATTTGTCCTGGTAAAAGTGGTGGTAATATACCTGCTGGTCCAGGAAATTTTCTAGATATTATCCCTATAGATTGCTGTTGTTGTTGTTGTTGTTGTTGTTGTTGTTGTTGTTGTTGTTGTTGTTGTTGTTGTTGTTGTTGTTGTTGTTGTTGTTGTTGTTGTTCAATATTATTATTATTTTTCGGTGGTGTTGTTATTGGTTTGGAAGATTCATTTCTAAGTCTTTTATTATTATTTGAATCAATATCATTAATATATTCACCTTGTTGTTGTTGTGGTGGTGGTGGCTGTTGACGTGGTGGTGATACTTTTTGTTGTGGTGGAGGTGTTGTCGGTATTGAAGGATTTGTAATTTGTGGTGATGTTTTTTGTGGGGTTTCTGAATGTAACTGTTGTTGTTGTTGTTGTTGTTGTTGTTGTTGTTGTTGTTGTTGTTGTTGTTGTTGTTGAATAGGAGGTGGTTGTTCATCAGTGTCTCTCCTTTTATTAAAATTAAAAAGAGGTCTAGATGCTGGTGAAGGTTTCTTTTGTTCAAATTGTTTTTTTATCATATTTTGTGTACTAAATTCGCTTATTATATCACTAGAATATTGACTTGCTTGAGGAGGTTCATTTTGTTTTTGTTGCTGTTGTTGTTGCTGTTGTTGTTTATTTTTTGAAGTCCTAATTTCACTAAATTCCTCTAATGAATTTAATTCATCATCTTCATCCATTTTAAATTTACTTTTTTTACTAAATTAATATATTCATTGAAATAAAAAAAAAGTGGTTAAGCTTTTCTTTAAAATGAATATATTTGAATTAATTAAGTGAATCTACTTTTTTTTTTTTTTTTTTTTTTTTTTTTAACAAAAATGAATTTGAAATTTTTTTTTTTTTTTTTTTTTTTTTTTTTTTTTTTTTTTTTTTTTTTTTCTATTTTTTTTTTTAATTCGAAGAATTATTAATAACAAACAGGAGAATAAAAAATATATGCACATAAAAGATTTTTTTTTTTTCTTTTTTTTTTTTGAATAATTATAAAATAGAAATCCATAAATTAATTAAACAGATCAGTTCATGAAAAATTACAACAATGGTATAGAAAATATGGATCAATTTACAGGGTTAGGACTTTCGTACAAACAAAATATCCTAATAATAAGAGAAGCATTAAAATAAATAAAAAAAAAAAAATAATAATTTAATTTCTTTTTTTTTATTTATTTTTTTGTTTTTTTTATTTTTAAGGGACATAAAATAATAAAAATTTTTTTATATTATAATAAAAAATAAAAAAATAATAAAAAGTTAATAAATATTAAATTAAATGGTTATAATGAAAATAAGAAATTTATAAAACTTTAAAAAAAAAAATCACAAAGAATATTTATGTGTATTTAATATAATATTTTTTATATTTTTTTTTTTTTTTTTTTAATCACAAGATAAAAATTAAAAAATCTCAAGTTATTTAAAATTTTATTATTCATTGAATTTTTAAAAAAAAAATTTATTTTTATTTAACGGAAATTGTTACCACCACACTTTCACTTTTTTTTTTTTTTTATAATTTTTTTTTTTATAATTTTTTTTTTAATAATTTTTTTTTTAATTAACCAATTTTTTTTTTTAGTATCATTGACTATTAAATAAAAAAATAAATAAATAATTAAAGAAATGAATTATTTAGTTGGTTTAGTCTTAATTTTTACAATTTTTTATTTTTTCCTCCAGGTAGGTTTTTAAAAATAAATAAAAATAAATAAAAATAAGTATAAAGTAACTAATCTTTTTTATTTTATTTTTAATTATTTTTTTATTTTTTTTTAATAATAGAAAAATGATAAAAATATGAATTCAAAAATCCCAGGACCAAAAGGAATACCAATTCTTGGTAATTTACTATCAATGAAAGGTGATCTTCATTTAAAATTACAAGAATGGTATAAACAATATGGAGTGATTTACAGAATTAAAATGGGTAACGTAGAGACTGTTGTATTGACAGAATACCCAATAATTAGAGAAGCATTCATTGGTAATTCAAATTCATTTGTTAATAGATTTCAAAGAAAGAGTAGACTAAAGCTTAACAATGGTGAGAATTTAGTGATTGTTAATGGTGATATTCATAATAAACTAAAGACATTGGTATTATCGGAAATGACAAATCAAAGAATTAAAAAGTATGAGACTAGTTTCATAGATAATGAAATCAAGAAATTATTTAAAGTTTTAGATGAACATGCAGATACTGGTAAACCAATAATATTAAATAACCACATTAAAATGTTTTCAATGAATATTGTACTTTGTTTTACATTTGGTTTAAATTATTCTTATCCATATGATGAATTTGAAAAAGCATCTGAATTTATAAAATTAATGGTTGAATTTTTCAATATTGCAGGTCAACCTATCATTTCAGATTTCATACCATCATTAGAACCATTCATTGATACCTCAAACTATTTGAATACATATAAAAGAATTTTTAATTATACAAGTGATTTAATTACAAAATTTAAAAATGAAAATGAAATTCATAACAACATCAACGACAACAATAAAAGTTTAGCTGATAAACCAATTCTTTCAAAATTATTACAATCATTTGAAAATGGTGAAATTTCATGGGATTCTGTTGTTAGTACTTGTATTGATCTTCAAACTGCTGGTGCTGATACTTCTGCAAATACAATTTTATATTGTTTACTTGAATTAATTAATAATCCAAATATTCAATCAAAAGTATATGACGATATTAAACAAGCAATAATTCAAAGTAAAGAAAATGAAAATCAGAATGATAATGAGAATCAAGAACAAACTGAAGAAATTATAACATTATCATTTAATAAATATCGTACATTAGCACCATATTTATCAATGGTAGTTAAGGAAACATTTAGAAAATATCCATCTGGTACAATTGGTTTACCTCATGTTACTTCAGAAGATGTTGAATTAAATGGTTATAAAATCTGTGCTGGTACACAAATCATTCAAAACATTTGGGCAACTCATAGAAATGAAAAACAATTCTCTGAACCAGATTCATTCATTCCTGAAAGATTTATTTCTCAACAACAATCTGCAAACTCAAATTTAATTCACTTTGGATGTGGTGTTAGAGATTGTATTGGAAAATCACTAGCTGATTCAGAAATCTTTACAATGTTAGCAAGTTTAATTAATAGATATGAATTTACTAATCCAAATCCATCAACACCATTAAATGAAATTGGTAAATTTGGTATTACATATTCTTGTCCAGAAAATAAAATAATAATTAAAAAAAGATTTTAATCTTTTAATAATAATAATAATAATAAAAATAATTACAGAATACTTTAACTTTTAAATATTAAATAAAAAAATTAATATACTACTTATACTCAATACTTTTTTTTTTTAAAAAAAAAAAATAATAATAATTATTAAGTATTAATTTTATTTAAATAATTTGAAACTATATCGATTTCTTCAACAATACCATCAATATGACATTTTGTAATTGGTTTATAATTATTAATTAAATAATTACAAAAGTCATGGTTGATTGATATTGATTTTGTTACTGCTAAATAAAGTGGAGTTTCACCTATATTTGTTGGAGTATTAATTAAAGATTTATCATTTGAAGTTGATAATAATGAATCTACAATTTGTTGATTTTGATTTCTTGAAGCGAAATGAATTGCTGACCAACCTAGTCTATTCTTTTTTTCAATGTTTACTTTTTTATTTCCCTCCAATGTTAATAAATATTTAACAATTTCAATTTGATTAAACTTTGCAGCATATTGAATAGGTGACATTTCTAAACTTGAAATACTACAATTAACATCTGAACCATTTTCAATGAAAAATGTAACCAATTCTAAATTACCAACCATAATTGATCTTATCAATGCAATATTTAATAATTTTGATGATAAAATAACATTATTAACTAACCATTGAATTATTTCTAAACATTTATAATCAATAGCAAATGATAGAGGTGTTTTTTCATAAGGAAATTCTATACTACTACTATCTTCATTTTTTAAAGCTAAACTACTAGAAGTTCTTAAAACACTACTATTGTTTAAATTATTTGAATTTAAAGTTGCCTCATCAAATAGTTGAGGATATTTCACTAAAAACCATCTAAAAGCATGATTAAAACCTGAACAAATAACTCTACAAAGTGTAATATTAATTGAATTGGAACTACTATATAGATATGATTCAGATTTGAATGAAAAGTTTATAGCTTCATAATCTTCAAAGTATTTCTTTTGATAAGTTTCCATTTTATAATCTGAAAAAATTGGAGCAAGTGTTTGAATCACTTTACCAATATTTTTAATTAATGCAATATAATAGAGTCTTTTTAGATTTTTAAAAATCATTGTAATATTAATGGTTTCTTTGTAACGATCTAATTTCGATAGCATATCAGTTTGTTGTTTTTGAATGATTTTCACTTTAAAGAAATCTTTTTTAATAGATTTTGCATATTCTTCTTTTTGTTGATGATTTTCAATTAATGATTTATTCAATTGGTATAATAAATCAAAGATTTCATTAATTGATACTAAATGATCTTGAAAATGATCCGATACTATATCAGAGAAATCAATTCCTTCAAGTTCATCCAATAAATCAATTACCAATACATCTTTGGTAAGTATTTTCTTTGCAACAACTTGTAAAGCTTGTTTTTCTATATTTTTTTTAAAATTATATAAATGATTAACCTTTAAAATCTCTAATTGATCATTTCTTAAATTTGAGAATAAACTATCTCTAACATATTCTAGTTGATGCTTTTCAAGTATTTGAGCTATATAGACAAAGGTTTCAATTTGATTTAATTCTTTAAATTGTTTTACCAAATCAAGTGATTTAGAATCTGGTGGATAACCATAACCAAATAAAATAAATCTTTGTTTAATTGAATTTGATTTACATGCTTCAATATAATTTTGGAAAATTATTAATGTTTCATTAAATTCATTACCATCAATATCTAATGAAAAATCAAATAATAACAATAATATATTTGAGCTTTTAAGATATAGTGGAGTTGTTGAACTATCACATTGTTCAGCTAAATACCAAAATTGAAAATCATATTCTTGATTTCTAATATTATCAACTTTATAATTTGTTGAAATTTTTGAAGAAGAATTTATAATTTTTCTAAAGTTTTGAATATGTTTATCAACACCACATACATTTACTTTAAATGTTGATGAATATGTAATATTTAAATTTGATTGACTTGATATTAATGAATTACTTGAAACATTAATTGGTGTTGTTGATATACTATTGTTATTACTATTATTATTACTATTATTATTATTATTATTATTATTACTATTATTAATAATATTTTCATTATTATTTTCATTATTTGAAATTAAACTTATTGATTGATTTAAATTTAATAATTTTAATGATGGTGTTAAACCAGATATTGATGTTAAATTTATACAACTTTCAAAATGAATTGATAATGCTACTGGTAATTGTAATATAACTTTATCTAATGTTGATATTTTATTTGCAATCAATTCTAATAGATTTGGAAAAGTGAATGTTAATTCTCTTGAAACTGTTTTACAATTTGATATATTTAATTTTATAAGATTTGTTTGTTTAGTTAGATTATCCCAAAATTTTGAATCAATGATTGAACCATTTTCTAAATTTATAATCTCTAAATTTGGTGTATTTAATTCAATGATTTTTAACATTGGACAATCAGTACAACTTAATTCTTTTAATGCATCAGCATTTAGTTTTATCATGTATAAACATGAACATCTATCAAGACGAAGTCTAGTTAATGAGTGCATTACTATAGGTGAGGAAGTAGTTCCTAATAAACCAACTTGTGAAACTGAATCAATACTACTATCTGATAAATCCATACGAACGATCGCTCTAATTATAAATGATTTAAAAAATTGATATTTTATTGTTGACGCACCCTTTAATGATACAAATCTAAGTTCTTTACTTGTTTTCAAAAAATCCAATAAATACTTTTCTTGAGGTGGTGTTAATTTTTTGAAATTAACTTCTTTTAACAATTGTTCTAATAAACAATCGGTTAAATTATCCTTTCTCTTTTCCATTGGTGGTGTAGTGGGTTGTGGTATTTGATATGATGGTGGTTGTTTACTACCCATACCAAATAATTTACTAAATTTATTACCAACACTACTACCTAAACTTCCATTTGTATGTATACCTTGAGCATTTATTGTTCTTGAACCTGAATTTGTTAATGAATTTGGTTGTTGTAGTGATTCGATTAAATTTGGTTGAGATAAAGATCTACCATCAATAAAATGATTTAATTGACCCAAATCTGATAAAATTTGATTTATAGTAGATTGTTGTTTCTTTATAATATCTAATTCTTCAATAGCTCTATCAGGTCCAAATTTACCAGATCTTAAAGATGATTGAATTTCACTTATATTTGGAATTTCTCTAGACTCTAAAACGAATGAATTTGAATGGATTGAACTACTCAAAGATGAAATACTACCATAACCACCATTAGAAGTCTCAAGAGAACTTGAAATTTTTAATTTTCTATACTTTTCTATTAAAAACTCTGGACCATTATTGAATTCATTTAAAAATGGTTTATAACGAATTGCAATCATTGGTTCCAAAATCTCTAAAAGTTCAATATGAGTTATTGGTTTCTTTCTATTCTTTTTAAATTCATTTTGTAATCTTGTTAACTTTGAAAATAGTTGTTGAATAATACCAGGAGCAAATGATATACCAATAATTGTCTTTTTCTCCATTTGTTGTTGTTGTTTATCCTTTAATCTTTCACCAATTTTATTAAAATGATTAATTGATGCTTGATGATGAAATTTCAAATTATTTAACCAATTATTTAAAACTAAATCTAAATTTTTCTCAAGTATACAATCTTTTACATCTTGGTGAACTGGATCATTCATTTGTTTAAAAAGAAACAAAACGGTTTCAACCTGTAATGATAATTTATTTGATCCTAAATCCTTTGAAAATGATGGCATAAAACTTTGATCTTGATCAATTGCAATTAATCTATACATTTGTTTGGTATTATTATTATTATTTTCACTATTATTATTGTTATTATTATTATTAGAATCAATTGTATCATTTAAACATGGCGAAACTATATAATTTCCTAAATTACCATCACCTGGATTAAATAACATTGCAGATACTAAAATTTTTGATAAATTTGATGGATCTAAATGATTTAAAATTTCTGAATTTTTTGAAAGTATATCAACCAATGGGTCTCCAACAATCCCTTGTGTTAATAAAACTGGTACATTATTTATTGATCCAAGTTCACTATATGGTGATAAATAACCAAAAAGTAATTCTGATAATCTTGAAACAGCTAATTCTGTACCTGGAAATTGTGGTTCAAATTTACAATAAATTCTAAATCCTTTACTCTTTACAAATGGTACAGATCTTGCTCCATGAGGATTTGATTTTATTGGCGAACCATCATGATGGAACAATTGACGCCAATGTTCAATTGAGATTACTCTTTCACCTTCTGATGTAGTTTTTAAAACTTTATTACCTGTTGCTGGACCTGAATAACCACTAACTAAAGGGAAAATATGGTCTAATGAAATCTTCCAAATTATTTTTGGATTTACATAAGATAACTTTGAAAGGTATGGACGTAACTCTTGTCTACTTTCCAATGATAAAGATTTATAATAGTCATTGATTTTTTGAGGATTTGTTAATGCACCAGCACCCATATCAATTAGTAATTTAAATAATTCAAAATTTTTATTATGTACACTTAAACCTAATGGTGTACACCAACTACTATTAGATTCTTCGATATCAACTCCCATACACTGTAAAACTTTTAATTGTGATAAAATATTGGCATTATTTGAATGAATTGCAATATGAACTATTGAACCAACCTCTTCATCTCTAATTTGATTAATTTCATCAATTGTTAAATGAACAATCTTTGCAAAATCTCTTAGTAAAATTTCAGATGCACCCTCTTTAATTAAGATAATAAATATTTTCTCCTTGTTTTTATACCATGAATCATGTAATTCAAAATATTTAAAATTTAATTCCTTATCATTAGTTCCAAATCCAATTCCAGAATTTAACCTAATCAATAGAATCTCTAACCATTTAATTAAATATTGATTTGAAGGGAATGAATCAGTACCATAATTTGTTTCAAGTATTAACTCTTTAATTGTATCTTGTAATGATTGATTTGGTGGTGACCATTTTTTAAATTCTCTTGATTCCAATTGTTGAAATATTTTATCTAAATCTTCAGAAACCAAATGATTTGAAAGTAATTGTTTAAAATCAAACCCTCTACCATACATTGAAACCATTTGTTGAAGTGGATCAGAATTTAATCTCTCCAATGCTTGATAATAATGCCCAGTAAAAGGTAAAATTTGTTTTAATAATTCTTTATGTGACATTCTACAACCACTAGCTTTTAATATTTTTTTAATCATTATAAATCTACCAAGCATTAATTTTATCCAACCTGGTGAAAATTTAAAAGGTAATCCCAAATCTTGATTTATATTTGATATTATTTTTTCATTATAAATATTATTATTATTATTATTATTATTATTATTATTATTATTATTATTATTATTATTATTATTATTATTATTATTATTATTATTATTATTGGTGGTCGTTGAGTTATCATTAATTTTAATTGGTAATGATGCTTTAATAAATTGATTATATATAATTTCTTTTTCACATTGTTTAATTAACCATTCTAATAAAAAGATATTTGGATGATGTTTCATAAATTTTGATATTATATTTTCATTAATATATTCATTCATTAATGGTAAACTAAATAAAATATTCTTTAAACAGATATCATATCTTTCGTGATTTGAAATACTACTGATAACTTTTTTCACTTCGTCACATTCCATCGATTCATCATTATCAATACCAACTATCATATTTGAATCCTTTGAAATAATTAAGTTATCTGCTTTATAATCTGTTGGCATTAATAATAAACTTGCTAAAATGTGTGAACTAAAACTTTCTCTATCTAAAACACTATAATCAATAGGTTTTTTAGAACAACCACCTAATCTATCATCGGAAGCACCATCTACTACAACTTGACTTGAATTTTTTTTATTATCACAACAACCACTACCACTACCACTATCACTATCACCACAACAACCACTACAACCACCACAGCCATTTGATAGAAAATCAAATAAACTTTTTCCCTCCATAAATAATGAACCTTGAATGAAAAGTGGTCTTTGATGTTGGAGTGCATTTTCTATCCTTCTTTCTAATTGAGGATCAATATTAAAAACATCACGAGCATTCGTTAAACAGTGTCTTGCTTTTAATTTAATTAATTCTCTTCTTTCTTCAGAGTCATTAATATCTGGTGGAAGAATTGGTAGCTGATTAATAACCAATAGTTGAGTTGGTACAATATATTTATCAGTTTCGAAAAGTGTTTTATAAAATTGGAAAACTGCATTCTCTTTTGCTGGTCTAAGTAAATGAGAACCATTATCAACTTTATAGTAGACAGAGTTTACAACTCCTCCACAACTAGTACCATTTTCATTCTTTTTTTGATATTCATACTCTTTTGGATTATAGGATGCAATTTCATAGGCTTTATCCAATGAAATTTCACGATAAATTAAATCTTCACCCAATATCAATGGATTACATTCTAATATTCTTAATGATTTTCTACTACCATCAGTTTCTTTATAAATTACTCTTTCAACCAATTGACTAATGAATAAATTGTAACCATTAATTAATTCATTTAGTAATGGTTCGATTGGAGTTTGTTGTAGGCTATCCTTTATTAATTGTTGAAATTTAGCAATTCTTTTTTTCAGTGGATCAAATATTTCACATGATTCACTTGGTTGATTTATGAAATTAACTCTAAAATCCATACATGTTGATAAAATACTTTCAGATGGTCCAGTTTCACTGATTATTTGTTTTAACGCTTCACTTTGTTGATGAGTTAAATTTGATTTATGATTTTGTTCATAATATTTATAAATACTCATTTTAATTTGTTGATAATTTGCTGGCTCTGAAATTTCATTTATATATTTATTTAATAAAAATTCTAAATTTTTATTTTCATTTTTAAAATTAATTTCATCACAATCCATTATTTTTAATATTAATTATTAATATTATTATTAATATTATTTGAAATTTTTTTTTTTTTTTTTTTTTTTTTTTTTTTTTTTCAAAAAAAAAAAATAATTAATTAAATAAATAAATAAATAAATAAATAAATAAATAAATAAATAAATAAATAAATAAATAAATAAATAAATAAAATTAAATTTTTAAAGATAAAAATTATTATGTACGTTAATGGTATAAATAGATATACAATAAGGGGTTCTTTTAATTTGTTTTTTTTTTTTTTTTGATGTTGGATAAAAAAAAAAAAAAAAAAGAAAAAAATAATTAATAGGAAAAAAACATTTTTTTTTTTTTATTTTGTAGGCCACACTCACACAGCTACAAATTAACAAAACATAACATATTGTATGAAAATATTTTTTAACTGACCCCTCCAAAATTAAAAATAACATATCTTCAAAATGAGATGAGTTAAAAATTTTTTTCCAATCAGCACACCAACACCCACCAAACACAAAAAAAAAATAAAAATAAAAATAAAAATAAAAATAAAAATAAAAAATAAAAAAAAATAATAAAAAAAATAATAATTACAACATTCTTGGTGATGAATTATAAAAATTATAATTTTTTAGGTGAATAAAACCCAACTGCGATTCCAAAAAAAGAAAGAAAATTCTTATGGCTATTTATAATTTAGAAGTCTTCCCATCAAAAAAAAAAAATAAATAAAAAAAAAAAAAAAAATAAAAAAAAAAAAAAAAAAAAAAATAAAATAAATTTTCATCCAAAAAACGAGCAATTTTTTAATCGTTTTTTATTTTTAATTTTTTTTTTTTAATATACAACAGAAATAAAAAAAATAAAAAAATGGTAAATAAAAAATATACTTCTGGTCAAAATGAAAATGAAAAGTTAATGGATAGAATTGAAAAATTAGATTTAAGTGAGTCAAATATTTTAAACAATGATTTTATTACAAATGAATTAAGAAAAGTCTATCCGGAATATAACAGAAAACCATTAAAAGGATTTAAACAATTGGTTGAAAAAGGTAAATAATTAATAAAAAATAAAACAAAATATACTATTAAAACTATATAGTTTATTAATATTAATATTTTTTTTTTTTTTTGGTTTTTTTTTTATTTTTTTTTTAGCAATGAACCAGATTATTAAAAACCTTTCGTCTTGTGAATCATCAGAGAACGAAGATGGTGATAATAAAATGGAAGAATCAGATGGAGATGATGTAGAGATAATTTCACCACCACTACCACCACCATCATCAAATATTTTAAATGAACAATTAACATCACAATACAAACAAAATATTAAAAATACACCACCAACAACAACAACTACAACACCAGCAAAAAGAAATAGAGATGAAAATATACCATCAAATGTAAATAGTAATAATAATAATAATAATAATAATAATGCAATTAATAGTAATACCACAACAAATAATGTAAATACACCAAACTCAAAACCAAAAAAGAAATTAAAGAATAGTTCAAATGGTAATAATGTATTCCAATTTTCAAATAATAATAATAATAATGGTAATAATAAAGATAATAATTTAAGTAATGGATTAATACCAACAATTAATTTTTCAAATCTTGGTGGTGTTGAATCATGTTTAAGAGATATTAGAGAACATATTGAATATCCAATTTGTCATCCAGAGATTTACTCACATTTAGGTGTTGAACCACCAAGAGGTATTTTATTACATGGTCCATCTGGATGTGGTAAAACCTTATTAGCAAAAGCAATTGCAGGTGAATTAAAAGTACCTTTGTTTGCAATATCTGCAACTGAAATTACAAGTGGTGTTAGTGGTGAATCTGAAGCTAGAGTTAGAACATTGTTTAGCAATGCAATTGCACAAGCACCATGTATCATTTTTATCGATGAAATTGATGCAATCGCTCCAAAAAGAGAATCTGCTTCAAAGGATATGGAAAGAAGAATTGTATCACAATTATTAACTTGTATGGATAGTTTAAATTATTTATCATCTAACAATTCAACAAATGAACCAAATGAACAAACTGAGCAACAACAACAACAACAACAAGATATAATTGAAGTTGATTCACAAGCAACTACAACAACTACAGCATCAAATAATAATAATAAACAACAAAAAAATGATTTTAAAAAAGGACATGTAATTGTAATTGGTGCAACAAATAGACCAGAATCATTAGATACAGCATTAAGAATTGGTGGTAGATTTGATAAGGAAATTTGTTTAGGTATACCAGATCAAACAGCAAGATGTAAAATATTAAAGGTTATTACATCAAAGATGAGATTGGAGAATAATTTCGATTATGAAGAGATTGCAACATTAACACCAGGTTATGTTGGTGCAGATATTAATTTATTAGTTAAAGAAGCAGCAACCAATTCAGTAAATAGAATATTTACAAGTAATTTAAATGGTGCATCATCATCATCATCATCATCATCATCATCTACTACTAATATAAACAATATTGGTTTATCAACAGAATTATTAATTTCAAAAGAACCATTAGAACCAGAGAAATTGAATAGTTTATATATTGAAATGATTGATTTTAAAAAAGCATTGAAAAAAGTTGTACCAGCAGCAAAAAGAGAAGGTTTTGCAACTATTCCAAATGTTACATGGGATGATGTTGGTGCATTAAGTGGTGTAAGGGAGGAGTTAACCAATTCAATTCTTAGACCAATTAGATATCCAAAGAAATATAAAAATATGGGTATTGATTCGCCTGCCGGTGTTTTAATGTATGGTCCACCAGGTTGTGGTAAAACCCTATTAGCTAAAGCAATCGCATCAGAATGTCAAGCTAATTTCATATCAGTTAAAGGACCTGAACTTTTGAATAAATACGTTGGTGAATCTGAACGTGCCGTACGTCAAGTATTCCAAAGGGCAGCAGCATCATCACCATGTGTTATCTTTTTCGATGAATTTGACGCATTGGCCCCAAAAAGAGGTGGTGGTGATGGTGGAGGTAACCAAGCTACTGAAAGAGTTGTAAATCAATTACTCACAGAAATGGATGGTTTAGAGAAACGTTCCGAAGTATTCATAATTGCTGCAACCAATAGACCTGATATTATCGATGCTGCAATGTGTAGACCAGGTCGTCTTGATAAAATGGTTTATGTTCCATTACCATCACCAGAGGAAAGATGTGAAATCCTTAAAACTCTCACTCATAAGATTCCAATTCACCAAGATGTTGATCTAATTAAAGTTGGTACCGATCTTCGTTGTCATTCATTCTCTGGTGCTGATCTTTCATTATTAGTTAAAGAAGCAGCAAATCATGCTATTAGTCGTGGTTTCGATAATAACTCTACTGAACCAGATACTGTAACAATGGAAGATTTCATTTTCGCTCTCTCTAAAATTAAACCTTCCGTTTCCAGAAAAGATGAATTAATGTATGATAAATTAAATAATGACATTAATAAATCTAGAGATAAAAAACCAAATAATTCAAATAATATTCCAATAACAAATAATATCCCAATAACCAATAATAATAATAATATGATAATAAATTAAATATTCACAAAAAAAAAAAAAAAAAAAAACATGTTATTTTATTAAAGTATTTACAAATTTTATTAATCGTTTTTGTTTTGTGTTTTTTAGAATGAAATTTTAAAAACATTTAATTGGTGTAACTCTTGGTGATTCACAAGAATCATTTTCATCTTTATCTTTTGTACCATTATTATCGCTATTTTTGTTATTATTATTATTATTATTGTTGTTACTATTATTATTATTGTTTTTATTATTATTAGAACATTCAGAATTAGTTGAAGATGATCCACTGTTGTTACTATTAAACAAAAATGAGCCATTAAATCCTCCACCTGAAGAACCATTGTTATCATTATTATTATTATTATTTAAAAAATGTGAAAAACCACTACATTGTTGATTATTTTTTTGTTGTTGTTGTTGCTGCTGTTGTTGTTGTTTATTATTATTATCATTATTTTTACTATCTTCAAATAAATGACAAGATGATAAAGATGTTACAGGTGGAAATTTAATGCTATTACTACTCATATTTAAAGGTGGATTATCATTTAGTTGTTGAGATGATTGTTGTTGTTGTTGTTGAAGGTTAAGATCTAATTGTGGTTGAATTTGAAAAGGATGTTGAAATTGTTGATTCTTCGGTATTGATATATTTGTTGAATTTAAAGGTGAAGGTGAAATTTTAATTGATGATTTTGAAAAAGGATTATCTTGTTGTTGTTGTGGTGGGAATTTTAGAGTTTGAGTCATTTGGGTTATAATTGATAAGGAGGCGATCATATCGGTTGAAGGTGAAATTGAAGATTGAAAATCTTTTGGTGTAAAGGTTAATGGTGGTGGTATTGAAATATCCAATCTTGGCATTGGTGTACTTTTAATCATTTCACAGGATCTTCGTTTCGATGGAGATGAAAGTGAACGAATACCCATATCGGTAAGTACATCATTGATAACCTTGAAAATGAAGATGTATTGGTCCAAAGTTTGAACCATACCTCTACGTTGTCTTCTCAATTCTAAAACTGAATCCTTGATTGAGATGTTCATTTGAGATGGATCATTTCCAAATCTCTCAATCTTTGCCATATTTATATTGATGCTAATGAATGTACCCGATCGTCCAATGCCTGCAGAACAGTGGACTATAACTGGACCATTAGTATTTTTAGCACTACCTCTCGCTTTGAATGTATTGACCATAACCGAAAGAGTTCTAATGTGTGATGATGATGGAGGTGCACCACAATCTGGCCATTGTGTATAATGTAATAAAACTACCTCTCTTGGAAATTCCTCTCCCTTTTTATATAAATGTAATGAACTAACTCCAATATCTTTAAACATAACTTTCTTATGTAAATGAATCCAAAATGATCCATACTCTTGTGCTTGTGAAGTTTCTGGATAATATACATCTGCTTTCTTTTTACCATTTTCTTCTAATTTTGTTAAACATACAATTACTGATGATCTCTCTATAAAATTTAAAAAATAATATAAAAAAAAAAAAAAAAAAAAAAAAAATTAATATTTTTAAAAAACTATTTTATCTATAACTACTACCAATACTACTAACCTTCCCAAACCATTCTCCAAAAATCTTTAATAGTTGAAGGGAGTGGAGCTTGACAAGCAATATAATATCTATATGAATTTGGAACTTCACCATTAATATAGTTTGCATTTATATAATCTCCATCACCACTTTCAATTGGTGTAAGACGTACTCTAGTAGATTCATTAGGTAAGACGTCATGATATCTATTCTTTCCATAGTTATTTGGTTGAAGAGCACTGAAAAACTTCTCTTCATCATGTTTCCTATTATCCAAGTCATTATGACTGTAATGTCTTTGATGATGTTTGTGTGATTTCTTTGAAGCCATCTCTGGTTTCTTTATCATTTCAAACTCTAATCTCATTTTTTCCCTATCTTCATCCAATTGAGAGAATGAGGTTTTTAATGAGGGTGGTGGTGAAGATGACATACTATTACTTGAAGAGGTAGATGTGGATGTAGTTGATGCCGATCCACTACCACTATTTGATAATGAAGAGTTTGAAAAAAGTGAAGAAGAAGAAAATGAAAATGGACTTGCATTTGGTTGTGCTGGACTACTTGTACTTGTATTCATTGGGTTATTATTGAGGTTGTTGTCCACAACTGTTGATAAACTTGAAAGATTTGCTTTCTTGTATTGATGTTGTTGATGTTGTTGCATTTGTTGTTGCATTTGTTGTAATTGTACCTGTGCTTGTGTTGGTAATGATGATGTTGATCCATTTAATCCACCAACAATGCCAGCATTTGAGCTATTATTATTATTATGATGATTATT
>NC_007089.4:5433300-5438300 GCF_000004695.1 Dictyostelium discoideum AX4 | reverse complement strand
AAAAAAAACAAAATTGAAAATTAAAATAAAATAAAAATAAGTTATCCAACCACACAATTATTAATATTTTCAAACAAGATTATAATAATGGTGTGAATATTTTTGTGAGTTGTGGGGTGTACATGTAACTAATCGAAGTTTTTTTATTTTTTTTTTTTTTATTTTTTTTTTTTTATTTTTTTTTTTTTTGAAAATTATTAATAATTTTTTACCCTTTTTTTAAATCTTTTCTCTAATTTTTTAGAAATTGTGTAATAATGATTTCATTGATCCCAAATTAAAAAAAAAAAATAAAAAAAAAAATAAAAAAAATAAAAAAAAAAAAAAAAAAAAAAAAATAAAATGGAAAAATTTAAAAAAAAAAAAAAAAAAAAAAAAAAAAAAATTGAAAAAAAAATAAAATAAATTAAAATTTTTTGATCAAAATTATTGAAATTGATCAACGAATTTTTTTTTTTTATTTTTTTTTTTTTTATTTTTTTTTTTTTTTTTTTTTTATAAACAAGTTTTTTCAAATTCAGATTGTCAAAAAAATATTAACTTGGTTTGGTTTTTTTTTTTTTTTTTTTTCTGACCATCCACACCAAATTTAAAATAACTTTTTTTTTTTTTTTTTTTTGTGTTTAATTTTATTGTTATTTTTTCTTTTTTTTCTTCGTTGTATTTAAAAAGTAAGACTTACCTTTAAAAAGATTATAATAAAATTTTATTATAACTGAGATTTTTTTTTTTTAAAAAATTATTATTATTATTATTATTATTTTTTTTTTTTTATGTGTATGGAATATATATATTTATAAAAAAAAGAAAAAGAAAAAAAAAAAAAAAAAAAAGTAATACAACTCTATTTTTTTATTATTTTTTATTATTTTTTTATTTTTATTTTAATATTATATAATAAATTATTATAATTAACTTTCTTTTAAAGATCACGTGCACCAGGAAAAAAAATTCTAACACACTTTTTATAAAATTTTTTAAAAAAAAAAATATTACCCAAAATTACATTAAAAAAAACAATAAAATAAAATAAAATAAAATTAAATATAATAAATTAAATAAACTAAAATGGATTCAAAGTAGAAAAGAAATTATTTTATTATTATTTTTTTTTTTTATTATTTTAATTATTAAAAAATCTTTTTCTTTTTTTTTTTATTATTTTTTTTTATTTTATTATTAGTTTTTCCACAGTTTGAGGATGAGCTTCCCAAAATAATTTTGAAATTATGGCAGAAGAACAACAGTTGTAAATAACCCTATGATTAAAATTCCAATCCCAATTATTGATCCCTATGCCCAAATGCAATATTAATAAAAAAGCAAGAACAAATTGTAAGGAATTGGACAAAATAAATTGGTATTAAACTATTATTATGATATTAAATGAAATAAAAAATTAGAAAAAACAGTTGCACAACCACAAAAATTTTCAAATAAAGATATTTTTTTTTTTTTTCAAATAAAAAAAAAAACAAACAAAAAATAAAAAAAATAAGATATTTTTTTTTTTTCAAACTAAACAGTGTTTTTTTTTTTTTTTTTTTTAAAATACTTACATAATTGAATATTTATAGGCATCATTTGGAAAATTTAAATTCTGAATTAACATTATTTCAAAAACAAAGAATGGGCATGATACTAAAAAAAAGAAAGAAATAACCAACGACAAAGAGCCAGATTCTCTGAACCATTTGGATTTTCCTTCTAACCAGTCTGAATATTTTGAAACACTAGTGATTCTAATAATAATTGGATATATCAATGCCATAAGTTTAATTAAAAACATTGGTGAAAATATTAAATACCAATCGTAATTAACTGCCTCTCCAACCTTTTTTTTTTTTTTATATTTTTTTTATTTTTTTTTGGTGGATCACGTGATTTTTGTTGTTGTCAACATTTTTAAATAAAAAATTAAAATTAATATTTTATATTTTAATTATTGATAAATATTTTGATTACAATTATTTCGTCTTTACATTATTTGTTAATTTTTTTAATTTTATTTTAAAAAAAATAAAAAAAAAAAAAAAAAATTAAAAATAATTATTACAATTAGGGAAAAGTGAAATGAATAATTTCAAAATTATTGAAAAAATCCAAAAACTACAAATTTGTTATTTGTTTGTTTGTTTGTTTTTTTGGTTATTTGTTTACATACCTTTAAAAATAATAGTAAAATAAAAAAACTAAAAAACATTGAGCTAAAAATTAATGTACCTTGATCGAGAAATTCTAATTCTGAATCAATTCTTTCTGGAAATCCAACAGTAAGAATCATAAAGTAAATACAAAACATAAAAATGGGAATAAACACATAAACCCATGAAATATATTCCATCATTAATTTTGAAACTAATAATACCACAAATGAAATCATACATAAAATTGGAGTAAATAATAATACTTTTGATATGGTTTCATTTGGTTGTAATGGTAATATAAAAAATAATGAAAAAAATAATGGTTTTATAAATGAATCTGGTGCTAATTCTTCTTCATATGAATGATTAAACTTTTAAAAAAAATATATTATATTAATATTACTTAATTATTAATTTTAATAATTTATAAAAATTATAATATTTACCATTACTTTAAAAATAACAAATATTAAAGGAGTTACAAAAAATTGAAACGTTAATAGCATTAATGGAAGGAAAACTATTGGCCAACTCCAATTCAAGTAATTATCCAATTTTAATCCAATTAATAAAGTGAATAATATTAAAAATAATACTGAAAACCATTCACTTGGTCTTGAAAATAATGTATAAAACATTAGTTTTGATGAGATTGAAATATTTTTAATTTTCTTTTGATGTTGTTCTTGAACTTTTACTATTGTCATTCTATTTGAAAGTTCGTCTTTTATTTTTATATATGATTTTATATAATAATCTTTACTTTTTAGTGTTTTAATATTATCAGGATCACATCCATCACATTCAACTTTATTTCCATTATTACTGCTACTACAACCATTATTTGTACTATTACTTGAATTATTTTTATTTTTATTATTATTATTATTATTATTATTATTATTACTTCCACAGCCCCTATTACTATTATTTTTATTATCATTATTATTATTATTATTATTATTGATTTGTTTTTGTTTTAATTGATTATTTTTAAAATTTCTTAGTTTTATATTACTATTATCACCATCTTCAAAATCACTATCTTCAGCATTATTTAATTGTAGAGCAATAAATTCATTTATTGTTGATGCGGTTTCAGTGGTAGCATTCAAATGAGTAAGTGCATGCGCTATTGAAGCATCATATGCTGGCAATGGTCCTGTAACTACGTCACCTTGTTCATCTAAAACAATTGGAGGTACCAATATTCTATTAACTAGTAATGAAGGCTTTTTTGAATATATTTTTTTCTTTAATTTTGATATTGTTTTATTTTGCCATTTTCTAATTACATATTTCCAAACACTTGGATCATTTGATATCTGTGATAAATAAATAAATAAATAAAAAAATAAAATAGAAAAAAAAAAAAAAAAAAAAAAAATATTTTAATTTTTTTATTTATTTTTTTAATTTTTTTTTTTATTATAATTATTAAAACTTACTGAATAAAATCTTTTTGATACCATAGATAATTTTCCAAATGATTCTGGTTCTAAATAAGAAATTATTAATATTATTAATTCATTTGGGTAATAATATTAATTTATTTCTTAAAATGTTAAAATTTCCAATTTTATTAATTTCAATAATTTTATTTGACTTTTTAAATTGTTCATTCTTGTTTTTTATTTTAAATTTATTTTTCCACCATTTATAGTTTGAAATAATTTTTTTATTTTTTATTCCTTTAATTTTATTACTATAAATGATTTCATCTTTATCATAAATTTCAAAATCATCATTTTCTTCTTCATTTTCATCATTATGTTGATTATTAGATTTTTCATTTTTATTTGAATTATCATCATCACCATCGCCATTTATAATATTAATTATACTATTTTCATCTGGTTCAAATGAATTGAAAAAATTTGATACTAATTCATAATTATTATCTTCACCTTTTTCATCGATTGAATTTATATATTTACTACTATGTCCAATTAATTCATCATTTTTAAAATCAATTTTTATATGATTTTTTTTTGGTTTATTATTTGTTTAAATAATATCACTACTCGAACCTGATCCTTCCTTAATAAAAAAAAATATTTCCAATTTTTTTTTTTTTTTTTTTTTTTTTTAAAAAAAAAAAATTAAAATTTAATAATTAACCATATGCTAATATTATTTTCCTTAATAATAATTTTTTTTTTTTTTCTATTTTTATTTTCTATTTTTATAAATTAAATTAATTTTTTTTTTTTTTTTTTTTTTTTTTTTTTACGGCAAATAAAAAAAAAAATAATTATTATTAGATCAATAATATTTTTAATAATATCGACCTAAATTTTTTAAATTTTTTTTTTAAAAAAAATTAATTTAATACTTTTATTATTATAATAAATGAATATAATAAATATATATGTATGGATATATAATAATAACATTAAAAAAAAAAAAAAAAAAAAAATTTAAAAATAAAAATAAATAAAAAAATAGAAAAAAATGAAATTTGATTATTTATTTTTAATTTTATTTATATTTATTTATATTTTTTTTTTTTTTTTTTTTCCTCATATTATTTGCACGTATATAGCCCACTCAAATAAATTGGATAAGTTTAATTCTCTTACCCACACAAAAACAATTGTTTTTGAGTTATACACACACACACACAGATACACACACACACAACACACATGAGAAAAAAAAAAATGCGTTAAAAAATAAGTGATAATATATAGTTATAATATTAACACTGCTTCTGTATGTGTGTACCATATTAAATTGGAATTTTTTTTTTCAATTTTAAAGTTTTTGTTTTTAAATAATTAAATTAATTGTACATTCCTTCTATTTATAGTAATAATATTTATAACTTTTTTTTTTTTTTTTTTATTTTAT
>NC_007089.4:5400800-5430800 GCF_000004695.1 Dictyostelium discoideum AX4 | reverse complement strand
TTTTTTTTTTTTTTATAATTCTTGAAAAAAAGAGAGATAAAATAATATTATAAATTACAAATACATAATATATTTTTATTATTGTGTTTTGGAAAAAAAAATAAAAAAATAAAAAAAAAAAAAAAATAAAAAAAAAGAAAAGAAAAGAAAAGAAAAAAAAATAAAAAATAAAAAATAATTTAAATTTAAAAAATAAAAAATTAAAAAATAAAAATAAAAAAATAAAAATAAAAAAAAAAAAAAAATTGTTTTCAAGATATTTTCGAGATCAGTTTGATTGGTTTTAAAATTAGAAAAGTGAATAAAAAAAAAATAAAAATAAAAAAAAAAATAAAAAAAAACAATTATAAATAAAAAATAAAAAATAATAGATTAAATAAAAACAAAAAAATTTATTTAAACGTATTAATTGTTTTTTTTTTTAATATAAATTTAACGTTTATTTTTTTTTTTTTTTATTATTATTATTTTTATTTTATTTTTACGTAAAAACAATGAACTTAACCGCATAAATTTGTAAAAAAACAATTTAATATTTTTTTTTTATTTTTTTTTTTTTTATTTTTTTTTGATCAGATTTTGTTTGGATAAAAAAAAAAAAAGTTTTTATATTTTTTTATTTTTATTTTTATTTTTATTTTTTTTTATTTTTTAAAAAATTTTAAAATATTCTTAAAAAAGTAATTGGTAATATTATTATTATTATTACAAAGATAGTTTGATTTTATATTATAAGTATTTGAACAATTATTATTATTTCTTTTAAGAATATTTAATTTATTACTTTCATCAATATGGTCAACTATTATTTTATTATATTGAGCAACGGTTTCAATATTTACACAATGACCAGAATCCAAGATTTTAAAATTCATTGGCTTAATATTATTCACTAGTCTCTTTTTAATTGATTGTAAATCCACTAAAATATCTTGTTTTCCACTAATAACACAAACATTTAAATATTGTTTATTTTTTATATCACTTAAAATAAATGGTGAAATTTTTAAAAATAATACTATTAATAAACTACTAAAAAGTGTCTTTGATGAATTTTGTTGTTGTCGTTGTTGTTGCTGTTCAATTGCTCTATCAATCATTGATTCATTTTTAGTTTTTAGTGGATTTGAAAGTGATTGAGAATTTAAATAATTTTGGGAAAATAAAGTTTTAAATGATATTTCAAACTTTTTCCTTTCATTTTTTTCAAGTACTGATTTAACATAGAGGTAACATCCTATTGGAATTTTAGGTGCAAATAAACCTAACCATGGTGCTGATATAGTCATAGAATTTATTAATTCCTTTTCAATAAAACTTGAAATAAATATACAAACTGAACCACCTAATGATGTACCAACAAAATTTACATTCTTCCATTTTAAACATTTCTAATAAAATTATTATTATTAGTAAATATGTAAAAAAATTAAATTAATTAATTTATTTATTTATTATTACTTACTACTAAATCAATTGAATCATGAGCAAGAGTTTTAATTGAAAATGATAATGAATTTGAATTACCAATTCCTCTATTATCATATATACAAACTTCATAATCTGTTTGTTTTAATAAATAATCTAATTGAAATTTCCAAGCTGATCCAGGTTGCATAAATCCCATTACTAATACAACTTTATTTTTTGAATTTTTTTTACCATAAATTTCATAATATAATTTTGCAGGTTTACCACGATTTATACCAACAATATGGTATCCTTTTTCATATGGAATTGATAAATCATTTTTCATTTTTTTTTTTTTTTTTTTTTTTAATAATTTTAATGGTAATAGAAATAATAATAATAATAACTATGATAATGATAATAATAAATATAATTAAAATAGTAGACCTGACATGGAATTTTACAATATTAAAAAAAAAAAAAAAAAAATGAAAAAAAAGAAATGAAATAAAAATAAAAATAAAAAAAAATAATAATTTTAATTTTTATTTATAAATAATACTATAAATAAAAATAATCCACGTTAATTTTCAAAAAAAAAATGGTTAACTTTTTTAACCAATTTCCAAAATCGATAATAATATTTTAGACTTAAACACTTTAATTCTTTTTTTTTTTTTTTTTTTTCCAAAAAAAAAAAAAAAATAGAAAATGGGTGGGGGTTTTTACTTTATTTGTTATTTTTAATATTACATTTCTGTTATTTTTATTATTCTTATTATAATTGCTATTATTATAATTGTTATTATTATTATTATTATTATTTTATTAGGTTATTTTTATTATTATTAAAAAAATATTTTCTATTACGTAGATAATATTTTTTTTTTTTTTTTTTTTTTTTTTTTTTTTTTTTTTTGATCTGAAAAATGGGTTTTTTCAGATCTCAAAAATCATTTTTGAGATCCAAATTTTTAAGAATCACCTAAATCTTCAGCATCTACAGCTACAGCAGCATTTCTCTTTTGAAGTTTTAACATTAATTCATTAGTTTCATTTGTAACTTGATTTGGTTTAACAAATGATTTTGTATTTCTCAAAGTAAAGTTAACTTTATCATTGGTTGGAGTTGTTGTAGTTGTGGATTCATCCTTTTTCATTACTCTTAATTTACTTCTTTGATTTAAAATTTGACTCATATCTAACATTGAACCCATTGGTGTTGATTTAATATGGCTTGATGAAGAGGAGGATGATGATGATGAATTATCATCAATATTTGATTTCTTCTTTGGTTTAAAATCTTTAAAACCTAAAAGTGGTGGTGGAGGTGGTGGAGCAACTCTATGTAATAATGAAGTTTTATTATTTTCATCATCTAATTGAATACCATTTCCATTTGGAATATTAATTGGTGATAAACTATTAAATAAATCTTTAGCTTCATTTGCAACGATTTTCTGGCCATCAATCTTATAGAAATTCAATTCCTCTTGTTCTTTTTGTGCTAATAATTTATATAAATACGATCGACCAACCGAACCCACAGAAGCCATCCTCAATGACAATGTTGATGCTCTCTTACATTCAGTAACTGCAATATCAATAATTGAATCTAAAATTTCATTACATAATATTGATGCTTTCTCTTCTTTTCTTTCATTATATACTTTCCATGCATTTTCAATAATATCATTTACAATTAATGATGTAATTTCATAATCTATTTAAAATATAAAATATATTAATATACATACATTATTTATTTATTTATTTGTATTTTTATACTATATACATATACTTACTTATTTTTTTATCTTTTGATGGTTTTGGGAACTTTTTAGGTAAAAGTTTTAATTTACATTTTAAGAATTTCGAACCTAAACCATGAGTTGTTAAATAATCATCATCCTCTAAAATGATTGAAGTTGGTGTGGTATTTGAACTTGAAATTATATGATGATTGGATGATGATGAGGATGAGGATGATGAGGGTGATGATGAAAGTAGTGGTGAAGAATTTGGATTTGAATTTAAAATTAAATCTAATCTTATACAATATAGATGAGATTTAGCGATATCCATTTGTTCACCAATATATTTAACAAGTTTTGAAGCAGTCATATAACCATCCAATTCCAATACACGATGATATCTACCTCTATATTCTGGATTATCTGGAAAATGGACCTCCAAATTGAAAATACCAGCTCTTCTAGTTTTACCACGTTCAACTAGCACCAATTGCCAATTATCAAAAAATGAACCTAATCCATAATCTGCTAAACAATCATCACCATCCAATTCTTTACCTTTAATAGTTGATAATGTATAAATCGATGAATCTTGAATGGTTTGAGTTTTAATACATAAAAAATTTGTAATATCTTTAATTGATATATCATTTGGTACACGATAAATACGTTTATAAACACTATTATTTTCATTTAAAATTTCAGGTAATACAAATTCTACAACAAATCTTTCATCATTATTTAATACAATTTTATGTTTAATTTTATCAACCCAAAATTTTAAATCTGCATTGCCTTCCCATAAATCTTGTGCTGTAAATCCAAACATTGACATTTCATCCAAAGTTTGATTAACAAAATCTTTAAATTCTTTTTTATGACTTTGATCAACTGTACCTAACATATTACATTTCTTTAATACAAATATATCTTTCTATAAAAAATAAAAATTAAAAAAATATTAATAATCAAATTAAAAATAATTTAATTTGTATATATTTAATGTACATTATTTTTATACATTTTTATAATAATCTTTTAAAACTTCATCAAAAGATTGATTTAATTGTTCTTGAATTTCCTTTTTCTCACATCCAACTGTAAAAAATAAAATATTTGGTGAGTTTACAATTTGTGGTGGTATATTATTATTATTATTATTATTATTATTATTAATATTATTATTATTATTTAATTGTGAGTTTGGTTGTGAATTTGGTTGTATTAATTCAATTGAAAATACACCAAGATCAGATGTTTCAAAAATGATTTCTTTTATATCACCAATTGGTATCCTTTTTGTAATTGTGAATGGTGTTGTATTTGCATCTAAAATAATTATTGATTTACTACATAATATTAAAAATGAAATATTTGAATTCTTTTTATAAAAAGGTTGCCATGATGATTTTGCTGATGTATCTTCATTACTATTATTATTATTATTAATAATGTTGCTATTACTACCACTACGTTCATCTCTATTTGTTGTTGAATCTAATACTTTTTTTGATAAAATTGAATGAACTAGATAATAACTTTTAATTTGATCATTATTATCATTTATATATTGTGAGAAAATTTGATCGAAATCTATACATGATAATGGCGAATATTGAGAATATAAATTACTTTGACTCTGTCCACCTGGATTTGTACCACTTAAATTTATCATACTACCACTAGTTGAAAGATTCTTTGGTGTTGTTAAATTAATTGCTGATGCTGATGATGCTGATGATGCTGTACTACTACCACCACCACCACCAATTGGTTGAATACCACCTGTTAAATTTATACTACTTCCCCCAAAAACTTGGCGATTCTCAACATTACCACTACCACTACCAATACTACTAAGATTACCAGTACTAAGACTACTATTATTTATACTACCGCTACTATGACTTAAATTTTGATGTGACATATATGAAGTTGTAGGTGGGGATGATGATGTTGACGGTGATGTCGAATTATAATCATTTGACCCATTTTGTGGTATAGCCATTGACTTTCTAAAAATTTTATTAAATTTATTCATTGTGTTTTTTTTTTTTTTTTTTTATTATTATTATTTTACAATTATTATTTTACAATGAATTTTTAATTAATATTGTTTATTTTATTGTTTTTTTATTTTTTTTATTTTTTATTTTTTTATTTTTGGTTATTTTCTTTTTTTTTTTTTTTACAACGATGGTGGTAGGTTATTGATGATGATGATGATGTTTATTATAAAACAACACTCTTTCTTTCACCCAATAACAAATATCCAAAGCTTTGAATTTTATTATTATAAAAAAAAAAAAAAGTAAAAAAAAAAAAAAAAAAATTAAAAAAAATAAAATTCAAAAAAAAAAAAAAAAGATTTTTTTTTTGCGGTTTGTCACCAAATTGAAAAATTTAAAAAAAATTAAAAATAAATTAAAAAAAAAAAGAAACAAAAATAAAAAATCTGGAAAAAATCCCAAGTCATTTAATTTAATAAAATAATAAATTAATTTATATACTAACAAAATAATAAAAAAATAAAAATAAAAAAAACAAAAATAAAATGGAAAATCTAATTATAATTTTATGCTTATTTTTTTAATTTTTTTTTTATTTAATTTTATTTAATTTATTTGTATAATCCCTACCAATTTCTTTTATCCAAATTCTTTTTTGTTTTTCAATTGATTTTTCAAATTTAAAATAATTTTTATTTGAAAATAAAATTAAAAATGAAATTAAACATATAATTGAAATATAAACAAAAATTGATTTTGATAATTTTTGATTAAAAATCGAATAAAAAATTAAAGGTGTTAATAATAATCTAATTGAATCATAATAAATTGAATTTGAATTTAAATCTGAAATTGAACCAAAACAAAATAAACTATAAATAATATAACAAAATAAAATAATAATTTCTAGAAAATAATAGCCACCACCACCACCTCCACCATTTGGTTTTATGAATTGAGTATTCATTTTAATTAAATAAATTGATAAAGCAAGTGTTTGAATAAACCAAATTAATAAATAAAATTTTAATAAATTATTTGGTAATTGAGAATCATATTTTTCAGAATTATAAGGTGTTGAATTTTTTAAATTACTTGATGATAGATCAAATTCTTTCCCAATTATTGGATCCCAACCTGGTGGCATTATAAAACATAAAAACTTTTTCCAAGGTGATTTAACCAATTTTGATTTTTTCCAAATTTTTAACCAACCGTTAAATTGTGAATAGATAGGTTCATAGGAATCTATAGGTTGACAATGTCCAAACACTATTGCCTCCTCTTCTTCTTGATGCGTGCCAAATAATTTATCCCAAATTGATAACATTTCTCCATAATTTTTATCAATATATTTAGTAGGTGCACCAGCATGATGAACACGATGTGATGATGGTGTTACGAAAAACAGTGAGACCAACCAATGTGATCTCCCCACTAAACATGTGTGTGTGAAAAATCCATAAATCTTCTCCATTGGGAATATGATGGTATACAATTCCGGTGGGCAGAACAACGCCAATGGGGCATAGAAAACTGTGGATGTGATTCGTTGGATTCCTCCTTGACTTAGGTTAACATGGTATGAAAAGCTATTGGGTTGATGATGGACGCCGTGCACGGCCCACATGAAGGCACATCTGTGGGCTGCCCTGTGGAACCAGTAATAGCAGAAATCTCTGGCCAAAAACATGAATAAGAAACCTTGCCAATTTCCTTCGAATATTCTAGTTACTCCATAATTTTCATAAATAAATTTATATGGAATTGCCGTTATCATAACTAATCCAAACATGTCACCTATTAATGTTGTCCACATTTCAATCAATTGTTGAATTATACCATTTGAAAAACTTGCAATTGTATCTGACAATCTATATTGTTCTTTGGAATTATAATCTGTAGTTGATAATAAACCAATTAAATATTCTAAAATTATTGAGAGAATGAAAAGTGGAATTCCAACTTTAACAATTGATGTATTTGGTAATAATGTTGATGTTCTTGTTAATTCTTCATGTTCAAACCAAATCATATACTTTTTATATACCCAATAAAACCAACTTAAAAATACTGAAATTTGAATAAAACTAAAAATACTTGCTCCAATTGTAACTTTTCCTAATGGGTTCTCAATTTCATTTGGTTTTGCATTATATAATCCTAAAACATTTGATTCTTTATTTAATAATTTTTTTTTTACTTCTTTCATCATTATTTTTTTTTTTTTTTTTTTTTTTAAAAATCTTTTTTTTTTTATAAAAATCTTTAGTTTTTTTTTTTTTTTTTTTTTTTTAGTTATCATAATAAAAAATCCAAATAAAATTTTATTATAAATATCTTTTTTTTTTTTTTTTTTTTTTTTTTTAAAAAAAAAAAAAAAAAAAAAAAAAAAAAAAAAAAAAAAAAAAAGATATTTATCATTAAATAAATTTAAAAACAAAAAAAAAATAAAGAATAGCCCAAAAACCTATATTTTAAAAAAAATGGTTAAAATAAAAAACTTAAATAAAATTTTTGAATTTAATTATTTATCATTCATTTTTTGAAGTAAAAAAGAGTAGAGAATATATTTTATAAAAAAAAGATTTTAAAAAAAAAATTGATTCTTGGTGAGAAAAAAAAAAATAAAATCTTTCTTTTATAAAAGCAGATAATAGATATGGAAATCATAAAATAAAAAAAAAAAAAAAAAAAAAAAAAAAAAAAAAAAAAAAAAAAAAAAAAAATAATTCTTAAGATGTTTTTCTTTGAATCTTTTTTTACTATTTTTATTTTATTTTTTTTCATTTAATTTTAGGAAATTTTGGCGGGTTTTTTTTTTACACATTTTTATTTTTTTTTTTTTTTTTTTTTTTTTTATTTTTATTTTTATTTTTTTTTTTTTTTTTCTCAATTATTTTTTTTATGAAAATCATTAAAAACATTTTATTAATGAATATCAATATAAGCAATAGAATTTTGTGCTATTAAAATATCCATATATAAATCAAAACAAAAAAAAATAGCACTGAAAACAATACAATAATATAACAATATCATCAACATTAATAATAATTTTATGTCATAAAACTATACATTCAAAAAAAAAAAAACAATATATATACATTCATAAAATTGAAAAAGATGTATGAAACATTATTTAAAAAATTATATGAAAAGATCAGTAACATTTCTGATCCATCCAACGCCAACGAAGATGATATAGATGTATTTAAAACTTCAATTGATAAACTTCAAAAAATTATTAAAATATATGAAAGTCACATTGAAAATAAAAGGCAAGGACAAAAAGAACAAGAACAAATTTATAATATAAGTGATGAAGAAAGCGATTATGATATTGCAAATAGTGGTGAAGAATTAGATAATGATTTGGAGAAAAAAAACAATCAAAAGAATTACGATAATGGAGAAAATACTAAAGTTAAAACAAAATCTAATACCACCAATATGGATAAAAATGAAAGTAAACAAAGTGAAAGTGAAAATGAAAGTGATAATGAATGTGATAGGGGAATTCCAAGTAATAGTGATTCGAGTGATCAAGATTATTCAAATAAAAAACATCAAACTAGAAGGAATGCTACTAACAAAAACAATAACAACGACAATACCAAATCAAATAGTACCAATAGGAATGGTAAAAATACTGTAGTTAGAAGAAATAAGAATGCACAAATTAATAATAACAATAATGATAATAATGAAAATGATAATAATAATCTAAATAGCAATATTAATATTCGTACTCGTAGAGGTACACTTGGTAGTGTTGGTAGTGTTTTGAATAATAGCAACAACAAAAGTAATACTAAAAATAATGATAATGATAATGATAATGAAAATAATAATAATAATAATAATAATAATAATAATAATAATAATAATAATAATAATAATAATAATAATAAAAGAAGAAAAGGATCAAAAGAATTAGTTTTACATTCAAGCAATTTTAATAATGATACAGATAGTGAAATTGAAGAGGAGGAGTTTGAACAACAAAAACCAATCAATAGCACTAAAAAGAGACAAAGAGAAACGAAAAGATCAGAATCAGTTAAAAAAAAACAAGAGGAGGAAGAACAACCAACAAGAGAATCACAAATGCAATTAGCAATTATAACAACAAGATCACAAAGACAAATTAAACCAAGAGTTGATCTTTATAATCAACATATAAAAATAAAAGCAAAACCTGTTGAAAAGAAACCAATGTTTTCATATAGAAATATAGTTGATGCTCAAGAAATCGATAAATTATCCGATGGATATTTAGCATGGTTTGCTGCTAAAATTATAGAATATGACCCAAGATCTGAAAAATATTTAGTAGAGTACACTGGTTATCCAGGTTTTCATAAATTAGGAGAGGAGAGACTCAAACTACGAAGAGATGTTGAACTCACAGCAAATAATATACAAGTAGGTTTAAAAGTTATTGCATCAGTTTTTCCAAAAGGTCAAAAGAATCCATTTTGGTATACTGGTTACATTGAAAGCTTTAATAGTAATGATTTTTTGGTTTGTTTTGAAAATGACGCAACAAAAAGATATTCATTTGAAAAAAAAAAACAATCTTATATTTTTTAGAAATAAAGATAATATAAAAATAAAATAAAAAAAAAGAAAAAATTTAGTAATCAATTTTAATTATAATTATAATTAATTAAATAAATAATAAATAATAAATAATAAATAATAAATAATAAATAATAAATAATAAATAATAAATAAATAATAAATAATAAATAATAAATAATTAAAAAATGAAATAATAATAATTATTTATTTATTTAATAAATTAATCAATTTTATTGATTGTTAAGATGTAAATATTAATAAATTTTTATTATAATTAATTAAAGAGTTTTTTTAAAAATTTATTTCATTTTATTCAAATTCAATGATTGAGTGATTTGAAAATTCATTTTGCATTCTTCCATCGAATCTAAAATTGAATTCAAAGGTTGGACCATTAAAGGCAAAGGTAGCAGACAAATAAACTGATTGCGAGGAACCATTATAGAAATTCATATCTTTCAATTGGGAGGTTGTATGATTTAATTGTAGACCATTGACGAATATTCTCATGAATGGAGCGTATGCACTACCAGTATGTGCAACTCTAATGGTTACTCTTGTGAACGATCTAGTTGGTCTTCTAACGGTATAACTGTAACCGAGGGAACTCCAATTATCACAATTGTAAACACCTTCTAATAATAAACCCCTTGGAAGTATTGGACTCACTGGAAGTTCTTTTGATGCACCATGTTGATTTACAACGATTCTAATTCTATTATCACTGTATTGATGTGGAATGGTTAAGACATGATCATGTGGGTTAATATCTAATTTCATTCCAGTCACTGGGAACCTAACCAAATCGAGATATGCGAATGTTGAATAGATATTGTACAATTCTGGTGTATTAATTACGTTTAAGAATGTACCAGTTCTGAAATTTGGCATTGCAATAGCAGAAAAACTATTGAATGCTCTATCAATGAATATAGAGATTTCCGATGGAATAATATTGATTTGTTGTCTAAAGAAACCCCAATCTGAACCTTTAAAGTAGACATCCCTTTGGATCATAATATAAAAGCAACAAGTTTGAATAACATGACCTGCCATCAATTGTCTATTTTCAATACCGCCACCGACTGTAGTGAAATAGTTCATACAACGATTCATCTCTACAATACAACGACCATGACGATTGACAATCTCTTCTCTGATTGCATTCAATTCCCAAGAACGGAATTGTTCAGATCCTGGTGGTAATGGCTTCTTAAGATAAACTGGTATTCTATCTTGTGGAATACTGGATTTATGTCTACCTTGACCAACATCTTGTTCATACCATGCAATAACTTCATGCCATCTATCACATGCAAACTTAAGATCCAAAAGTAATGAATTACTAGTGGCAATAATTAATTCATCAATTCTTTGATTGATTAATCTTTCCATATCTCTTCTAAACTCAGCCATATAAGCATGGAATTCATCAGCAGTTAAGAATCTTGGTAGAGGTGGCATACCTGGTGCACCATCATTTCTTGTGAATACTTCACCCCAAATAGTACTAAACATAGCTCCTGCAAGTGGACCAACAACTGGTATATTTCCAATAACATTTGATAAAAAGGTACCAAAAAAGTTTAAGAAAGCACTAGCTGGTACTGGTTTAGAAGCTTTGGTTACGGCATCAATTTCACTTTGAGTAACTTGACATTCTTCCTTTATTTCCATAAACTTTTTATTCATCACCAATTCCTTTTCAGAGAATGATAAATTATGAAATTCATTATTGTTTACAACAACATCAGTTGATTCTTCCATTTTTTTTATTTAAATTATTATTATTTTTTTATTGATAATTAATTATTAAAAGTATAAAATTAATGTTTTATAAAATTAATTTAAATAAGGAAAAAAAAAAAAAAAAAAATTCTAAAAAATAACAAAAAATAACAAAATTACAAACACCTGTATCTAAAGGTTGTGGATTTTTTAGTGTTAATAGACCCCTTCACCATTGTCAGTTTTTTTCTTTTTTGAAACTAAAAAAAAAGGTTATGGTAATGTTTTTTAATTTTAAAAAATCTTATCGCCCAAAAAAAAAAAAAAAAAATTTGTAAATTTCCCAAACTTAATTTCATTTTCAGTTTTTTTTTTTTACCTTAGAAAGTAAAATATCTTTGATTAATTTTTTTTATCTTAAAGTTAATTAATTTTTAAACCTTTTTTTTTTTAAAAAAAAAAAAGTTTAATTTTTAAATGAAATTTCAATAATTAATAATTATTTAATCAAAATCTTTATTAAAAAAATTTAAAACCTTTTAGATTATTTGTTTTTTACAAAAAAAAAAAAAAAAAAAAAAAAACGTTTTTTTTAAAATTCTGATCAAAAATGTAGTAGCGGCCACTGGTCTAGTGTGAATGAATGAATTTATTTATTAATTATTTCCTATATAGTTTTTATTCTGAGGATAAATTTTCACTAAAAGTTTTCTCAGTTGAAGTTAATTTGCTTAATTTATTTGAAGAAGAGGATGAAGTTGCTGATGATGTTTTTGTATTTAAAGATCTATCCAAGTGTAAGCCAACTCTTTGGTCATAACAATATAAAATAGTAACAGATGGTATGATTTCAGTTATTATTAAACCAATAAAACTAAAAATAACACTTGGATTCTTTATAGAAACTAAAATAATAATAAAAATACAATGTAATATAAAACCAGTACCAGAGATTGTAGTTAATAAAAAGATTTTCTTTGCTTTCTTGACAGCTCTTGCATTGTTACTATTTGAAATGGCTTTACTCATTGAACTATATAAGCTACTACCTAAATAAATAAATGCTGATCCAATTACAAGACTAATTGTAGCTTGAACAACTGCATAAACAATTGAAACTGCTTTTTGACTTGTTGAAGTTTTAACATCCTAAAAATAAAAAAAAATAAAAAATAAAAATAAAAAAATTAATAAATATACCTTTATATATATATCTTTTTTTTAAAAAATAAAAAACTTACAATTATAATTCTATTACCACAATTATTATTATATCTATCTTTTGTATATTGAAAAACAATTACAATTGAAATTAATAAAAGATAAATAATAATATTTACCATTATTAATATATAATTAACTCTTTTAGTTAAATCACTTGCCCTACTATTATTTTTTAATACTAAAAATACAATTGCATACCAAAGTACAATAATGATTGTAAAGCAACTAAAGAAAAAGAAAGTTGGTAAAACCACCAATATATAATCTGCAATTGAAGAATCTGCTAGATAACCTTTTGGTAAAAGGAAGAAATAAACCATTCTCACAGATACGAAAATAAAAATCATTAATAGTAAAAGGTGTACCAATTCAAACCTTGTGATAATTCCTTTGAATCTAATGATGGAAATGATAACCAATTGATAAAAACCATAAATTGAAACCAATAAAAAGAGTGCTGCAAGTGTGTATAATAAACCTTGTGTTGATTTATCAAAGTAAGATTTATTTTCCTCAGCCCAATTGCCATTGATATGATTAATTGGGAATAATGTTTCTTTTTGTTTTACACTTAAAATTTCAAAACATAATAAATCATCTTCACCATCTTCCAATTTCACAATATAACCTTGATCTAAACCTTTAGGATACAATTTTTTAGTTTGTTCATCTAAACTTGCAAAATCTAAAACTGGATATTTTTCTGAATCTTTATTTAAAGTGAATGCTAAACAAACATTATATTTAATAACACCTTGTGATTCTATTACTATACCATCACCTAGAATCGTACCAATTATAGCACCTTTTGAATTTATAATACCAAAATCTTCAGGCTTTGGATAAGATACGAAATTTGAAGGGAATAATTGTTTTTCAACTGAGGTAAATAGTTGTCTTGAATATTGTGATACTAAACAATTACCACAACCTTGAGGGACTGAATCATTTGAAAATAAAACCTGACCATAGCTAAAATGGAAAGAAGTTGATTTTGAATGACATGGTTGTGTTTCACCTAAAAGTAATGAAGTTTCTTTAAAACATGAACTATCGCCATCACCTGAACAACTACATGAAATTGAATTTAAATTATTTTTAGTACGAAACATTCTACAAAAATATTCAGAACGTAATAAATCTGACATTTGAGAATTTGCACTAGTCATTAGATCATTATAGATTCTTTCATAATCTAATGACGTGGTTCTAGTTGCTGTTGAAATCCATTTACTTTGCATCCATACACCTTTTGGTGTGAAAATTCCACTCTTCCATTCACCATGTTTATAGGTGAACTTATTGGTCCATTCATTAGTTGATTCATAACAACCTACACAAGTTTCATAATCCATTTCATTAAATAATCTATTATATGGTAACATTTTTGAATTATCACTTGGAATTACACTACAACCAAAAGTTGATAAACATTCTGATTCACTTTGAGCTGCTGACCACCATTGATAACCATCACCTAATGCTTCACAATCATTTCTTGTGAATACATTTGGTAAATAATTGAAACATCCCATTGGTGAGTCTTGTTCAGTTTCAAATATATTATTTGAATAAAAACATGAAACCATACTTCTATATAAATTATGAGGTCTTACACATTTACCTAAACCCAATGGATAACCTTTAGTATTTTCAGGTGAAAAATAATACATATCTGAACATTGTCCTGCTTGTTCACATTCTTGTTTTGATTTACATTCAATTGTTGTTAAATAACAAATACCATACAATAATGGTGTATTTGGTCCAATACATTTATCGATTGAATTTGATGTACAATTAACCCATTGATAATTATTATTGTTTGTTGATTGGTCACCAATACATTGTGCAACTGTTAAAACAGTATTATCATAACATAAATTGAATGTGTTATCCCAAGTGGTTGAATTAATTGTTAAACATTGAGTTTCATTAATAACATTTGTAATTGCACAACCAATAAAACCTTGACAACTATAACCACAAGGAACTGAACAAACTCCTAATTGTTGACATTCACTCTCTAGAGTGGTTTGTTGATAATCACCATTTGGTAACATACAATGACCTAATGATTCACATGTTGTTTGATCATTTATATTGAAATTATAACAAAGTGAATTGGTACTGTTTGAACAAAATCCACAAAAATCTACATTACAATCATCAATACAAATTGAAAGAGTTGGATCACCATTAATACCTATACATGATGAATCTGAATTACAAAAACCTAATAGATCACAATAACCAATAGTATCTTGATTTAAATTGTAAAATCTTTTAAAATCACCATAAATATCATCATAATTTAAATCATGAACCAATGGACATGAATCATCTAAACAAAGTGGTGATTCATAATAACGATCTTCTTGTGAATTTGAATAATATTTAAATCTTTGTCTATCTTGGTTTGGAAATGGACCTTGATTTATACAATCATCTTTTTGATAATGATTGTAAATCTCTTGAATTAATGAATCTTGATTATCCAATATAAAAGGTTTCTTTAAAAGTTTAAAAATTATACCTTTATCTAATTGACTAAAAATACAATTTAAGTAAAGGTTATCTAAATATTCAATATCTGGTATACATTTTCTTGAATATAAATCACAAGTACTTTTTGAACCACTAAATTCTAAACAATCTTTATCTAATGTACAATCTACATTCGATGATGATAAAATATTTAAATCTGATTGACATTGACGAAGTGTTGAAATTATATTGATTTTAATTTTATCTAATGCTTGATTTTCAATTGTACATTCATTTTGTGTTGAATCCAATGTATTGTAATATTGATCGATAACACTCTCTGTACATAATGGATTGGAACATTGATCTTTTACATCAGTTGATTCAATACCAACATATTCAACCGTTTCAATTTGCATTGTAATTGGATTACAACATTGTTTATATCTCATTACTAAACTACAACATGGATCAGTTTCAAATTCTGGATCAGTTGTTTGATAATTACAATAGGTACCTGTTACATTCTTTAAAACTGTTTTCTTTTCTAAAAATTTAATTGCTTGATGTGAACATCCAACATAACTATTTCTAATTGTTAATGTATCCAATTGATATCTTAAATTATTCATTTCCATTAAATCTGTAACATTATATAATAAATTTTCAATTCTATTAATTTCATTTAAAATTTCATTAAAATCTTTATAATTACATTCTAATTCTTTTTCTTTATATGATACAATATTTGAAATTGCCTTTTTTTAAAAAATAATAATTAGTATAAATCTTGAGGAAAAAAAAAAAAAAACTTACAATTCCATTTTTATCAAAAAATGTTGATAAAAATTCAATTTGTGAATTTAAAGCTAAATTAAAATCAATTAAAGTTGAAGTTGTTGCAGAACCAATTTTATAAGATAATAAGAAAGCAGCTTGAAAAGTTTTTGATTTCATTGGATTTAATAAGGTATCATCATAATCTAAATCAAAGAAGGATGGTAATGAATCTTGAATAAAATAAGTTAAATAAGGTGGTGGTAAAGGTGATATTGGATCATTATTTAGGTATGGCGCACCAATTGTATATAAAAAGCATTGAGACCATGATTCACAAGCGATTTGAGTTATTGAATTCTTTATTCTACTTGATTTAGTTTGAGCAAAAATTGCAGCCATTGGAGGTAAACTTGAAATATTAACTGGTGAATAATAAGCTTGAGATGTAATTGATAATGTATAAAATGATGGCCAAGAAATGTATACACCAATATAGATCACACTATCCTTTTCTAAATAAACCACAATATTATTTTCAAAACTATCAACACTTGCCCATTTCGCAGGTATTATCGATGAATAAACTGGGAATGAATTAACATCATCAGCTAAAATACCAACTGTTTCATATAATGTTGGACATCTAATTGTGTATATTGCACTCTTCAACGCTTTAAATGTATAATAATGGTATGTTTGAGGTTGTTCTTCATCTCTTTCAACCATTTCACCATCATTTAAACATTGATGAGTATTAGTAATATTTTCACATTTTGTCATTGTTGTCGTTAAAATTGGTGGTACTGGTTTTGAGGTTAATTTGAATGACATTGAAAATGGTTTACCAATTTTAAATGGTTGAAGTGTGAAATAGAATGTATCTTGTGTCCAACCTTGATTAAAATCTTTACCCTGTAAGTAAGAGATATTATCAGATGGACACATATTCATTACACCATAAACTAAAGGATTACTAAGAATCATATCCCTTTGTGAGAAATATGTTGGTGAATAACCCATTGATAATTTATAAAATCCTTTAATTTGATGATTTTGTATCATAATTTGCTCACATATCTTTGAATCTGCTTTATATCTTAACTGAATGGATTTATCTGATGTAAAGATATATTCTTTATCTTTCACTACTGTAGTCCAAATAACTGTTGGATCAATATTGTTTTTACATAATTCTATATCATTATCAAATTTATCAAATAATGGACATGGTGGACATGATGAATCAATTTGTTTTGGACAATCATTAACATCTGTATAATCACAAGTACAATCAATTTCATCTTGGCCAACTACTGATGTACAATTAAAATTTGGACATCCTAATGAGTCATACTTGAATATATCACTATCAAATTCTATTTCAATTGCTGCATAATTTAATTGATTTCCAAATAAATTTACTTCTTTTTTTGAAATTGATGAACTGATAATATTTAAACTAAAAGTAAATTCTTTAAAAAAAAAAAAAAAAAAAGTGAAAAAAAAAAAAAAAAAAAAAAATGGTGGATTAATATTTTTTTTTTTTTTTTTTTTTTTTTTTTTTGACAGAAGTTAAAAATAAAACTAACTTGTAAAACTAAAAAATAAATATAAAAATAGAATGAATGTCACTCTTTTCGTCATTTCTGCACAAAAACGAATAATGTTAAAAAAAAATAATAAAAAATAAAAAAAATACTCTCATGGAGGCGTATTTTTCAATAATGGAAGATATTTTTTATTTTAAAATAAATTTAAAAATAATTGAAATAAGATATTTTTGTGCCATTTTTTTTTTTTTTTTTTTGAAAATGAATCTTTTTTGTTTGTTCACTTCGCAAAAACTGTTTTTAAACAAAAAAATAAAAATCAAAAAAATAAAAAAAAAAAAAATTAAAATAATAAAAGGGTCAATTTCTTTTTTATATTTATGTCCCAGTGTTTGGAACGATTTTGATTGGGTTGAAAATTTGTGCGATTTTTTTGTATTGTTTTGATATTTTCATAACGGAATATATCAAAATTGAACAATAATTAACCCAAAATGATTTAATAAAATAAAAATAGATTTTCCATTAATAATAATAGGTTTTTTTTTTTTTTTTTTTTTTTTTTTTTAAAACAAATATTTAAATTACTTTTACTTTTTTTTTTTTATTTCTACTTTTATTTTTATTTTTATTTTATTTTTACAAAATCAATTACCAACAGTTATTATAAAGTAATTCATAATAAGTGAGTGGTATTCTAAATTCACCCTTAGGATGTAAATGATTAAATGAGGATGGATTGGGTCTAAAACCAATGATTTGAAATAAATATTCTATAGTATCGAGTGAACCAAAATTTAAAACTGATTGAGTGAATAAATATGTTTTTGTTTCTTGATTTAATAATTTTGGGAAATAAGTGAAAATAAATGATAAAACATCAACACGATTAAATCTTGAAATTAATAACATTATTCTTTCAATATCATGTTGTTGAATTTGATTATTATTACTATTATTATTATTATTATTATTATTATTATTATTATTATTATTATTATTATTATTATTATTATTATTATTATTCAAATTTTCAAGTATAAATTCTAAACAAGGTAAATCACAACGTTTAATAATTAATTCTAATGGATTTGATAATAATAATTTTGAAATTATTGATTTTTGATTATTATTATTGTTATTATTAATAAATTGATTTTTTAATGTTTCAAAACCTCTACAATAATAATAATATCCATATAAATTATTATCAATTACCAATGATTGATTTTCAATTAGTTTTGGATGATTTTTTAAAATCCATTCAAGTGAAAATTTACATCCTAATGGTGTGAATTTGAATATGCTATTATTGTTATTATTATTATTATTTTTAATGCTTGGTAAAATAATTTTTTCAAATAAAGTAATGAAATTTTTTAATTTAAATTTACAATCTTTTGTATTATTTGTAATTTGTTGTTGTTGTTGTTCAATATTATAATAACTATTCTCTGAATTCCAAATTGTTTCTAAATGTGAACTAAAATCATCATAATTATCAAAGATGAAATCACAATATAAAAACTCTTTATCCATTTGAAATTGATTATTAATGTATTGATAATAATCACTTTTATAACTATTCTTTAAATGATACAACAATACTGAATATCTATTATCAACAACTTGTTGTTGTTGTTGTTGCTGTTGTTGATTATTAAATGTTTCAACATCTTTAATATATGGTATTCTTAAAAAATAATTTAAATTGAAATTTGATTTAAATCTTTTATAAATAATATCAAATATTTTAATTGGTTCTTCATTATTAAAAGAACAGGAGGAGGAGGAGGAGGAAGAAGAAGAAGAAGACGAGGGAATATTTGAAGATACTGGTGGTAATGATGAAACATCAATAAATCTATAATAATTTGAAGGTAAATCAGGTAAATTAATTTCATTTTGGTCTAATTTATTAATGAAATCATTAATGAATATGTAGTCATTTGATTTAATTACCAATTCTAATAAATTTAAAAGATTTGATGGATCAATGTTTTGTTGTTGTTGTTTTTGTTTTTGTTTTTGATATTCAATTATTGAATTTATAAAACTATCTTTAATTGATTGATATTTAATTGAGTTTTTATTAAACATTGATAATAATTTAGTTTTAAAGAATCTTGTTGAAATTTGATTAAAAAAATGATCACCACAATCAATTATTTTGGATATAGTATAATCATTATTAATTGGATAATATTCATTGATTTTAATACTATCACTACCACCACCACCACTACCACTACTACCACATTCAATCAATGATAAATGTAAATTATCATACTTTACATTATAAAATAGTAAATTAATAATTGAATTTTCATTTGATGATGATGTAAATATTATTGACATACCAACTAATTTTCTAAAAATTTCATTCTCTTCTTCAATTTCACTTTCATAATTAATTGGTGATTTCAATAATAATTCCCTTTCTTTTAAAACTTTTGAAATTTCATCCAATTCAATTTTACTTAATATCACTATCTCTTTATTTTGTAATCCAACAAATTCATTAAATTTAAAATTATCTTTTAATAAATTTGTTGTTGTTGCAGTTGATAATGTAGAAATTGAATAGCATGTATCTAATAAGAATTGAAATGTTATATTAAATTTCGAATCAATAATATTAAAATCAATAATATGTTGAACTGATTGAATTAAATTTGGAGTTGGTAGTTGATTTAATTTTGATAAATACTGAATTGATTTATTAATCATTGATTTACTATTATTACTACTAATACTACTACTACTGTCACTACTACCACTGTTGTTGGTTAATAAAAAATTCCAAATTGATTTATAATCATTTTCATTCAATTCCAATTTAAAATTTTTTAAAAAATAGTCTGAAATTTCAGTTGAACCTTCTTTAATTGATTGTAAATATAATGATTTTAAATGTTTACAATCACCTTCTAAATCATACTCATTAACTAAAACCTTGAATGCAATAATACAACTACATTTAATTATTGAACTTAATATTTCATTTATATCTGTTAAAAAATAATTTGAATAATTTTCAAACAAATTTAAATAAAATTTATAATTTTCACTTTGTTTTTCATCTTTCTCTTCCATTTCTTCTTTTGTTTCTTCATTATTATTATTACTACTACTACAACTACTACTACTACTATCTTTAAAATTATTAAAAATATCATTAAATGATAATCTACCATCAATATTGAATGATAATAAATCACCATTTTTTACTTTATATCTTAATAATCCATGATAACATTTCTTTCTTGCCATTAAATTTGCGTCTATAATTTCATAGTAATTAAATTTATCATTTAATGTTTTATATTCTGATTGAACAAATCCCCATATTAATTTATTAATATTAATATCTCTATATACTGAAAAGAATAAATCATCTTTCATTTTTATAATTTTAAATTGATTTTGAATAATAAAAAAAAAAAAACAAAAATGCTTAAGAGAAAAAAGTTTATTTTTTTTTTTTTTTTGAGATGCTTGTTCTTAAACAAAAAAAATTGGAAAGTGTGAAATTTAATAAAATAATAAAGGGGAGAAGTCGAGTGAACTTTTTTTTTTTTTTGAGATGCTTGTTCTTAAAAAATAATTGGAAAATAATTTTTTTTTTTTTTTTTTTTTTTTTTTTTTTTTTTTTTTAATCAAAAATTTTAAAAGAATTTAAAACCAATATATTATTATTTTTTTTTGTTTTTTATTTTTTGTTTTTTTTTCTTTTCAATTTAAATAAGATATATTACAATAAAATGTATTTTTACTTTAGTAAAAAAAAAAAAAAAAAAAAAAAAAAAAAAAAACGAACGAATGAACGAAATTAAATTTTTATTTTTTTTAATTTTTATTTTTTTTAAATTTTTATTTTTTTTTTTATTTATTTTTTTTTTTTTTTTATTTATTTTTTAAAATATTTATTTTAACTCAAAAACAGATCTGTTTATACGAATTAAAAATAAAAAATAAAATTATATTAATAAACAAATAAATTACTTTTACAGTGCATTAATAATAAATGGCATCAGTATATACAACCAAAAGAGGTAAAACCAAGAAAGCTAAATTAGGTATTCGTAAAGATTCAAATAATAATGCAGCAAATAAATTGAATTGTAAAATTTCCAATCCAGGAAAGAAACCACAAGCAGAAGCACCAACTCTTTTCAAATCTCAACAAGAGTTATTATTAAGACAAAGAGGTGAGAGTTCAGACCCAACTTTGGCATTAACAGCAAAATGCAGTAATTCAAAATGTAAACCAGATAAAACAGCAAGTGAACCACCAAAACTCTCATTATGTTCAGCTTGTAATTCTGTATCCTATTGTCGTAGAGAATGTCAAGTTGAACATTGGCCAACTCATAAAACTAAATGTTTACAAATTAGACAATCAATTGAAGATGATGCAAAGAAATCTTTAAATTTATTATCTGCTCGTATTGTATTAATAATTATTTAAAATAAATATATATATATATATAATAATTTATAATTAGTATACTAACTTTTCTATTAATTTTATATATTTAAAGAAATGGAATTATTAAAAACTCAAGAATCAAATTCATTAAAACCATTTGATGCAACATCTATGGTTGTAGGTGAAAATCCATATGCAACAAAGAAACCAATTAAAAAAGAAAAAACAAATCAAAATGAAGAGAAACAGGAGGAGGAGGAGGAGGAGGAAGAGGATGTTGAAAAGGAAAATGAGAATAAAAATGAACAACAACAAGGTGGGGAAACAAAAGTAAATTGGTCATTATTTTCAAATGAAGCTGAAATTGAAGTTGATGATAGTCAAGATGAAGAAAGTGATGAGGAAAGTGATGAATAATAAATTATAGTATTATAACTGTAATACCAAATACAAACCAATAGCGATACTACATACAGATATGGTTTAAATTAATTTATATAAAATCATATTTAAATGTTTTTGTAAATAACATAAATAAATAAAAATAAAGAAATATAGAAATCTTTAAAGGAAGATACAATCTTTTTTTTTTTTAAAAAAAAAAAAAAAACACAACAATCAGTTTCATACTTTTTTTTTTTTTTTTTTTGTGATTGCTTTAAATTGTTTTTTTTTTTTTTGGATCACCAATATCAAATATAAATAAATAAATAAAAAGATATACTGTCTTTGTTTATAAAAAATAATAAAATCGATTTTTATTTATTATTAGTGTTAAAATTTTAAAATAGTAAAAATTTAAATAATGAAATTAATAAAATTAAAATAGAATAAATTGATAAAATACTTAAAGAATTATGAATCCATTCTGGTACGCCTGAAGCACAAATTTCTTTAGTACATGGTGTGAATGGATTTTGATTGGGTACGATTGCCAATTCGGTATTGATATGAGCGATATTATCACCATTAGCATTTTCAAATTCTACTTCAAAATACCAAAAAAAAAGACAAAGCTATTGGCGAGATTTATTGGATTATAAAATAATATAATTACACTAGCAATTATTTGATTATTTAATATTCAAAATACTAAGGTACTTGTTTTTTATTTATTATTTTTTTATTTTTTTTAGAACAATCAATTATTGAAAATGTTTCAGCATTTGGGGTTTATCAACAATTGTTTTAATAAATTTTTAGGAAATTCCCGGATATTGTATTAAATAAATAAATATATAAAAAAAAAAAAAATATATAAATAAATAAATAAATAAATAAATAAATAAATAAATAAATAAATAAATGAATGAAAAAAAGATACACTGTATTTGTTTATAAAAAATAAAATTGATTTTTATTTTATTGTTATTATTATTACTATTATTATTATTTTAAAATTTTAAAATAGTAAAAATTTAAATAATGAAATTAATAAAATTAAAATAGAGTTGATTGATAAAATACTTGAAGAATTAGGAACCCATTCTGGTACGCCTGAAGCACAAATTTCTTTAGTACATGGTGAGAATGGATATTGATTTGGTACGATTGCCAATTCAGTATTGATATGAGCGATATTATCACCATTGGCATTTTCAAATTCTACTTCAAAATAAAATGCAGTCCATCCACCATTAGCTGGTCTTGATAAACTGAATGAATAAGAATTATCATTTGTTAAATCGATTGGATAAGTTTTCCATAATCCTGTGTAATTTTGATAACAAGTATCAGAGAAGCAGGTAAACATTCTAAAATCTCTTTTGGTTTTTGATAATGTATCCACTGAATATGCAACTACTTTACTTGGTGTACCACCTTTAACAACTTTCATATTAATTGTAGCAGAATTGTTATCACTTGAGTAAACGATATTCCATGATAATTCAGGACGTACTTGATTATTTGATATTAATTTAAAATATTTCGAAACTTCAGTTGAAACACCTTGAAAATTTGAAACTCCATGATTAGTTTGATAAATACCTAATCTTTTTTCACCTTTAATTTGATTAAAAAAGTATTTAGTTGAATCACTTTTGAAAAAAAAAAAAAAAAAAAAAAAAAAATGGTATTAATAACTTAAAGTTATTTTAATAATAATAATAAAAAAATATATATTTAAAAAAAACTTACGGTAAAAAGAATTCATCATGAACTGTGAGAATAATAAATTTTGGTATACTTTTCATAACATCTAAATAATTTAGAGGATCAACAATATCTGTGACAACTTTGAAATATTTTGTATCGAAAAATGATGGAATACCTTGATTTTGGTAAGAATCAAGAGCCCATGACCAATTGCCATAACTGGTGAACTGTTCTTTAATACCTTTTACTAAATTTGGTACACCAATTACCATTGGAATAGCAGCGGCTAATCTTTTATCACCAACCATTGCGATACCATAAGTGGTCCAACCTCTTTTACTTGCACCTGAAACAACGAATTTTTCAATCGTGTAGAATGATTTCTGTTTTCCAAATTCTTGAATTGCAGTCATTGCAGAGGTAGCAGCTTTGGTTTGTGGTAATAAACTAACCCAATTTGAATCTTGAGTATCTATATACTTACGCCAAGTGTATGCAACTATGTCATCTTCTTGTCTTGGGATACCGTCATTTTCAAATGTAATGAATTGATTTGGGACTTGATATAGAGTTGAAGTGATTGCTGATGTTTGGTTGCAAATATCCATACTAAATTTATTTAGAGATTGTAATGTTGGTGTTGCCCAATTTTGATTTATACCATCTGTAATATGCATATGACCAACATTATTATTATTTTTATTCAAATAATCATTTGGTACACAAATAGTTAACCAATGTTTCCAAATACTATTATCACTATGATCCTTCATCCATTGTTGAGAAGTTAATTCAAGAATATAAATTTTTGAATTAAAATTTGTTTCATATGTTTCATTTAAACTCCATTTATAATGACTATCTTTTTTTTCAACGTAATTTTTTAAAATTTTTGATTCTGATTTAATAAAATTAATAAAAAATGATATTAATAATAAAGTTATTAAAATCTTCATTTTTTTGTTTTGGTTTTTTTTTTTTTTTTTGGTTTGTTTTGTTTTGTTTTGTTTGTTTTTTTTGATTTATGAATATTAATATTTAAAATGATTTTTTAAAACAATGTTTAAATAGTTTTTTTAAAAAAAAAAATGTTTAGTTTTTTTTTTTTTATTTATTTTTTATTTTGAAAAATGTTTTATAACTATCTAACCATAATATCATTTTATATTTTAAAAATAGATTATTTCATTTTTTATGACGTATTTAAGAATTATTATAAAATTCTAAAGATCTTTGTTTAATTACCTTAAAAATGATTAATGAGGTTATATATTAAAGGTAACGGGTGGTTATATTTTATAGTCTATATCCATATGATAATGGTAATAATGGTTATATTAAATGCAATGGTTATATTATTATTTTGTTTTCGGTCTTATAATAAAATTATGTAAAATAAAAGTGACGCTTTTTTTTGTCATTCCGAATGTCACTTTCTGAAAAAAAAAAACAAAAAAAAAAAAAAAAAAAAAACAAAAAAAAAAAAAAAATTATTTGAAAATTAATTGTGAGATTTGTGGCGTTAAAAAATAATATAGTTACACTGGTAATATTTTGATTCTTTATGATTAAAAATTAATTTTAAGGTATGATATTTGTTTTTATTTATTTGTTATTTTTTTTTTATATTTATTTTTTTTTTTTTTTTTATTTTTATTTTTATTTTTATTTTTTTTTTTTTTTTTTTTTTTGTTTTATTTTTTTTTTTTTTTATGAAACCCCAAACAAGATAAAAAATAAATAAAAATAAATAAAATTAATTTTTGAGAAATTCACAAATTAATCAAAAATTTAATTGTTTGGATATTTTTAAAAACACTAAGAAATCTTTTAATTTTGGGAAAAAATCAAAAATTTTTAATTTATTTATTTTTTTTTTTTTTTTTTTTTTTTTCCCCTTTAAAAATTTGGAATAACTTAAAAAAAAAAAAAATAAAAAAAAAAAAAATAAAAAAAAGCCATCCACAAGTTTTATTTATTTCTATAAATTTTTAACTGCATACATGTTTTAAAGAAAAAGAAAAAAAAAGGCATGGTGGATAATAATATTATTGAAAAAGTTAAAGATGAAGTAGAAAAAGTAGATGAACCAATAAAATCTAAAAACCCTCAAGAAAATGTATATAAAAGAACATATGAAAATATTGGAAATTCTTCAAGAAGAAGTAAACCATTAGACATTAATTTAGAGACACTTTTAAACGACAATAAAAAAAAAACTGTAAAAAAAATAAAAAAAGAAGATAAAAGTGATATCAATAGTAGTAGTAATACAATTAAAATCAATGAAGAAGTATCAGAATTAAAACCCACAAAAACAGGATTAAATGATTCAACTAATGAAATAGAATCTGAAAAAAAAGATACACCATCAACTTCAACTTCAATCACTTCCACCAATTCCACAACAACCTCAACAACAACAACACCACCAATATCAAATGTAATATCAGTAGATTCTACAGATAATGAAGATTACCAACCAAAAAAAGAAATTAAAAAGAAAAACAATAAAAAAGTAAAAAATAAAAAATCAAAAGAAGAAGAATGTATAATAATAAATGAAAAAAAAGAGATCAATATTGACCAAGAGGAAGAGGACCAGCCTACACAAGAGGTTGATTATTCAATTACAAATTCATCATCATCATTAATATCACCAACAAAATCAAATTCAATATTAAATATAAAAGTGATAGCATCAAAAACAGAAGAAACAACAGTTAAACCAATCAAACCAAGGTTAGTAATTAGAAATGAACTTGAAATTAGAACAAAACATTTAAATGATTATGAATGGGGTAAAAAAATGAATGAAGTTATGGGATTGGATAATACACAAATACCATCAACATTGAAAGCTTCATTTAGAAATCGTAGTGGTGGTAGTTTTTTAAAAGCATTAGCTATGGCAAAAGATTACTTGGAAAGAAATAATAAACAAATTAAAAGAGATATATCATTTTTAAATACTGATCCCGAGATTGGTAATGAAGATGATGAATTTATAGATTTAGAAAATGATAGTGATAATAATAATAATGATGATTTAGATGATTTAAATGAAATTGAAGATTTAAATAAAATATCAGATAATAGTGATGAAGATGAATATGAAGAAGAATTAGAAGAAGAGGATCAAGAGGAACTAGTAGAAGATGGTGATGAAGATGAAGCACTTTTAGAAAAAGAAGCAGATGACGAAGATGATTTTAAAGAAATTGGTAGTGGTGGTGGTGGTGGTGGTGTTATTGATGATATAATAAAAAATACACCAACTAAAAAACAATCACAAAAAGGTGTTGATTTTAATTCATCAATTGTATTAGATGATAATGATGATATGGTTGGTGGTAATAGTGGTAATAAAAATGAAATAGTAATAGATTTAGATGACGATAACAACAACAACAACAACAACAACAACAACAACAACAACAACAACAACAACAACAACAACAACAACAACAACAACAACAACAACAACAACAATAACAACAACAACAACGGTAATACTACCACACCAATAAAACCAACTAAAATAACACCAACAAAAACAAAACAATCACCTCAATTAAAGAGTAAATCACCATTATCAAAATCAGTATCACCAGTATCATCATCAACAAAGAAAGTTAAAAAACAACAAATTGTAGAGTTAGAATCATCTGATGATGATTTGGATGATTTACTTAAACCAACTATTATGGATTCATTATTTAAAGGATTTGATTATACAACTTCAAAAAAAACTACAACAACAACTACCACCACCACCACTACCACCTCAACCTCACTTAACAACAACAACAACAACAACAACAACAATCATAATAATGATAATGATGATGATAGTGAAGAGTCAATTAAAAGATTAATTGATAGATCATTAGATGATTTAGATAGTAAAAGATTAATTGATTTTAGAACACCATCAAGATCAAATTCAACCACAACAACTACAACAACAACAACTAATAATAATAATAATAATAATAATAATAATAATAATAATAATAATAATAATAATAATAATAATAATAATAATAATAATAATAATAATAATAATAATGAATCAATTGAAATTGATAATGATGATGATAAAGATTGGTTTAAAGATATTAATAAAAGATTAGTAACAAATTATAATAATCAAGGAGATTCAAAAGAATGGTTATTATTATTGAAATCAATTGATCAATGTCCATTATTGATTGATACGAAATGTAAAAATATTATTAATGGAGAGAAATTATATTTTAGATATGAACCTGAAAAATTACCAAAATCATTTTTACCAAAGACTGAAAATAGATTACCATTCACATGCTATTCACAAGAGAGTAAAGAGTTTTATGGGTTTTTGGGATTTCCAAGTGTTGATTTAAATGCATTAATATTACCATTAATTAGAAAGAACTATATTAGATTGGGTGGAACTGCAATATTGACAAGTTATACTCAAGGTAGAATTCAAGGTTATTCATTGGTAGATATTTATTATTCACATGAGGGTCAAATCATTGATAGAGTCGATAGAACTACACCAAATGTAATTGATGAAAGTGATTTCATCGATAGTCAATATATTAAAGTTTGTAGAAAATTATTAGATTGTTTACTCCTTGGTCCTTCACAATTTCCAAATATTTTAAATGGCGATGGTAATAGTGGTAATGGTGGTGGAAATAAAAATGAAATTAATCCAAGAGATTTATTTGTAAAGAAAGCATTATTAACAACTGAGGCACCAGATTCACTAAAGAGTCAATTGAAACATCATCAAAAGGAAGGATTGTGGTGGATGCTTGGTCGTGAACAAAAACCATTTATAACTTATAATATGTCGGTTGAAGAGTATTGGAGGCTTTATAAAACTTCACCAATAGTCGGTGAAGCTGCAAGTGTGGAATTCTATTACAATTGCATTTGTGATAAGATCAGTTTAACACCACCAAAGAGTAAACATAAGATAGCTGGTGGTTTGCTTTGTGATGAAATGGGTCTTGGTAAAACCGTTATGTCTATAGCATTAATTATGTCAAATCATCCAGTTTTTTCAACACATAGACAACAAAAAGAAGCATACGATGAAATCAAAGACCAATTAAGGAATAGAAATCAACAGTTACGTAGTTTTCAAAAGTCTGTACCAAAACCAAAAGCAACATTAATAATATGTCCGCCATCATTGGTCAGCCAATGGAAATCGGAAATAAAGAAGCATTTAAAACCAGACTATTTCAATAAATTGGAAATTTTTGAATATCATGGTGCTAATCGTAAGAAAAAACTATCAGGTGTCGATTTGAATCTTATGGATATTGTAATCACTACACATAATACTTTTGGTATTGAATTCAAGAAATATGAAGAGGATATGCAAAGTGCATACACTAACAATGCCAATGGCAATGATGGGTCCATTCCATTGCCTGCACTACTCACAATTCATTGGTGGAGAGTTATCATTGATGAGTCGCAAGTTTGTAAAATCAAAACATTAATCTTTAAAGGGTTACAAAATTTAGATGCAATTCATAAATGGTGTTTATCAGGTACACCCATTTCAAATTATTTAGATGACATTTATCCATCATTACATTTTTTAAATTGTTATCCAATAGCTCAAGATTTAAAAACTTGGAGAAAATTAATTGATCGTCCAAAGAATTTAGAACTATTAAAGAAAGTTATTAATCCAATCCTATTACGTCGTGAAAAATCTGAAATTTTAGATTTCAAATTACCAAAGAAAAATAAAGAAATTGTTTATTTAGATTTTAATGAAAATGAAGCTGATGATTATGATACACTTTTCTCTGTTGCTCAAGAAACTTTACAAAAAATTAGTTGTAGAGGTGGTATTTTAAAAAATTATGCAACGTATGTAAATTTATTTTTCTTTTTTAATAATTTTTTTTTTTTTTTTTTTTTTTTAC